>NC_090923.1:97969989-98273020 GCF_040938575.1 Ambystoma mexicanum | reverse complement strand
GGGAGTCGCCCGATTTTGGTCCTCAGTCTTACAACATACGAGTGACATAATAGGTGAGATACTGGCCCCCGATCCGACCATCGCGCTCCTGAGTATGACAAAACACTTACAAGCCCCAGTGAGGAAGCTTGCTTCTCTGCTCCTGGTGCTCGCCCGTAGAAGAGTAGCCCTGGCATGGGGACGAGGTCCCCTGCCTTTACTCACGGCATGGAAGAAGGACATTCTCTATTGTCAAGACATGGACACTGAGTTCATACGTACCATTCCCCGACACGCACGCCCACCAGATATTTGGGGCCCATATATTAGTTATTTACTTTCCGCTCCTGATGTGGTGAACTCGCATTCTTGACTCCGCAATTCACAAATCTGATTACAATCAGACCCCCGCTATTCAACACAGCTACCTAGCAGAAGAGACCTTCCTGAAGGACAATATTTCCGATGATTGCTCGACCCACAGTTCTCGGATGTGTGCGGTATGTGCTATGAACGTAGTGTTTAGTTTTGTTACTTGAACCTGTGGATACAGGTTGTTATTGTATGCTTTTGCTAAAACTCAAAAAATAAAGTTTAAAAAAAAAAAATATTGATAACCCAACTAATGGAGATTCAAGGGAGTGCACTGCAGGAAGAGCAGGAATTATGGAAATTAAGGGGGTGTTCTTTATCCCCCACAGAAGCATTATGGTGACAAGACAGCAACGGAAAGACAGTGATGCTAGTAGCGTTATTAAAGGTTGTGCTCGAAACAGCTGCATTATCCTATGCATGCAACTAGGGAGAGTCTTGCTGCTATGATTACAGAAGACTGGTTAATTCTGAATTTGTTGGAACACGTAGCACTATTTATGGTGAACTGTATTGTGTATCAAAGGTTTACTACTGCAAAAACAGAAAGAAGCAGGGAAACTCTATACCCTGGACCAGAGTATTATTGTACCACAGAAATCCAGAAAAAAGTGTCCAGGGAGCAAAACTGTGTTGCTTCCAAATTGTATCAGTTTTTATTTAATCATGATACAGAAATTTGAAAAATAGTCAATTAATGACACAATACTTTAAAGAACATATTATTACATATTGCAGCAGCAAGGGTAAATATTACACATGGCTAAAATTAGTCCATCATCAAAACCATTCATAGTGCAGCATTCAAACCATACAACATTCAACATAACATTCATCCAAACAGCAATAGCTAAAAATGACAAAATTGATTCATCATCGGGAGTGAGCACAATCCTCGCATCCCGTCTAGTCATTTTAATATATTTTTTAAAAACATACAATAGAAATGATTAAAACAATCTATCATAAGGGCGGATCTAACATAAGGGCGGATCTAAGGGTGAAAATGTAGTGTAGATCACATCCCTGGGAAACAAAGCTCAACCGGTTTCAATGTGGTATGTCTATTGCACAACGTCTTCATCAGGAGATATGGAATGAAAGACTCACATAGTCAACCAGAAACTGGCACAATAAATGGATGGAGTGTCTATGCTGGAATAAGGACCCAACAAGGGGCTACAGCTGTTCATGAGCTGTCAGAGCAGAAGGACTGTGCTTGATGGTACCCATCATTGTTGAATCCGATGAGGTGACCTACTGGATATGGAATATGGTAGGAAAACTCATATCGACTTCAGAGGCCCAGGCTGGTTTACTACTGGCCATACACTGAGAGCAATTAGAGGGGTAATACCTCAACCAAAGGGGCTGTTTCAGCATTTACATATTGACTATGTTGATATGCTGCAGGTGTGTAATGGATATAGGTATCTATTAGTGGTGATGTGTCTCTTTTCTAGGTGGATCGAGGTAGGTCCGTGTACACACCCAGATGCCACATGCACAGCAAACCTTTTAGTGCGCAAAGTCTTTCCGAGATTGGGTGTGTGTGAAGTGGTGAGACCCGACAATGGGACACATTTTGTTAATGAGCTATTTGAACAAATAGGGCTTCTATTGAATATTAAACATACGTTTTCATCTGTTTATCACCTGCAAGCAAATGCAATAAGAGAGAGACTCAACGGCCTCATTTAAGGAAAGGATTGCCAAGATTAAATTGACTTTGAAGAAGGGATGGCTATATTGCCTACCCTTAGCTTTATATGCCCTTTGGAATCAGCCAGGTTCAGACCATCACCTCACCTCTCAGGAATTAGTGACAGGGCGATGTATGAGAATGCCTCTTACCCCTCCATCTAGGAGTAGAAGTGATGCCCAGAGTGTAACTAAAACTTTAGGTGATGAATTACACAACTATTTGACATGTAGCTTCTCTCTCATTTCAGATCAAATCAAGCACCAGGGGGCTCAGTCTCAGAACACAGAAGAAGACAATTTAACAACCGACACAGTTCAATTATTATCAGCACCTAAGTTATATGTTGGAGACCTAGTACTGATTAAAAACTTGTCTAGAAAGTGGCATGAGCCACGTTTTAATGGTCCCTTTTGTGTTGAGAATATTACCCCTTCAGCGGTAATGGTCCAAGGAAGATGAACTTGGCTTCACTTAGGGGATGTAAAAGCCTACAAAGGTGAGAACCTCCCTCCCACCGTTACTGACCCAGACGCAAGACAAGAAGATGAATTTCAGCGTGTACAGACTCGATCGATGACGAAGAAGAAGGACGATAAAGGAATGACCAGTGGATGAGACAGATTTAGCTTGGACAAAAATTCGATGGACACTCCTTATAAATACTTTAGCAGGAGTTCAAGGACTTGCTGGGAATCTTGAAAATGAACTTTAGAAACATATTGATGTATCAAAGTTATGCGTAAACGTCAGTTCTTGATCAGAAATTGGAAACAAGATCAGTACCCAGATTCATTTCATGGTGCATTCCTGTTCTAAGCAGTTAAATCTATGGTTCTTACTGACAGTGATGTTCATCGGCCTGCTCATGTCAGAAGAGACATTGATATTCGCACGTTTTTACAGGACCTAAAATGGCCCTGTGATTAGAAGACTCTTAATTGCAATAATTGAGCAACTTTTACAGTAGCAAGTATAAAGAAATGTGATGATTGTATTAAAAATGAAAAATGAAGAAGCTGACATGGTTCTAGTGAATGAGCAAGTGCAACCAGCACCAGGATGACGCAAAAAGTGGAGGCCAATGTTTTTGTGCATACTATTTGCCTGTACGATTACTCTCTTTGTCTTTCTGTTCCTCATGTTTCACAGTCTTTATAATGATAATATTCTTGCTGAAGTAGAGGCCCCTATGGTTCCCATCACTATGAGAACTGCTTTTGATTTGCTTCATGATTATTACACAACGTTTACATATGGGAGACATAAGAGAAATGCAGAGGAAGGTAATGAGGGGATAAATACCGATCTAGATAATGCAGCCCACTTGGGTAATATAACATGTGGTATCAGCACATGAGAAATGTGGGAGAGAGAACATCTAAGCAGAGTTTCTATGTTTGCGCTCTCATACACTATGCCATGAATACAATGCAAACCTTAATTTCCTGGAAGTCCCGGAACACAATGCCGGATGCCTCGTTCAACTTGCAGCATGCATGACCAGAGGACAATTTCAGGGAAGTTGGGCCATTTTGCAATGGAGATCAAAAGGGTTGTTTCCATATCAAGATGATTACATCAAGACTATACAGATGGAAAAGGAACTCGGATGGAAGAGCAAGATGCTTGTGTATCCTGCAGCAAGACAGGACAGGGTGGTCATTGAAGAGATGAAGAGAATTAACTGCCCTGATGTAAAGAAATAGCTGGAGCTCCTGGATGTTGGGAGCAAACTCAAGTCTTCGTCTATGGATCAGTGAAGTCCAAGAAGGGACGAGAAGAAGGACTAATGTTCTGTGGAGCTTATTTACTGAAGCCAGATTATGTACAAGAGGTACAGAGAGTGAACAATGGATGTTCGAAGTCATGGGCCAAACATGCCAAGCTGCTGACATGTGTAGAAGATGAATCGGGTCCAATGGTTGTAACACCATTGGCGAATGCGACATTGTGCTTCTGGAGACATGGAAAGAAACATTTGGGAGACTACAGGGACTGCAGAAGTACAGTCGACATTTCCAGGATGGGAGCAGGGACAGCCGTCCTGATGGATCGATATTGGGCATGTGGGCCTAGGGCTTACATGATGCTGCCCAAGGATTGGGGAGGAACGTGTTCCTTGATGCTCATTCATGTTCCAGCATTAGTGAATCCCCAGAGTGACCTAAACATTGGAGGATTTCCATAAGTAGATGACTGTTTGAGAAAGAGAGGAGCACTTGAATTTCTCAATCGAGCCAGAAGAGGGAATTACTTTTCAGCCAAATCAATAGAAGCATACAATTCTATTCCTTATGAGCACAGGTTGTTCAACAAGAATGCTTCAATATTTACAACTATGTTCATGCCTGGGATCCAGATGATGGCCAATGCTAAACGGTTGCAGATTACCAGATGGGAGCTTCTGCAGTCAATCAAAACCACCATAAAGGGATTCAATGCTATCAAGGAAGAGCTGAGGGCCATACGACTGGTGACCCTGCAGAACAAATATGTCCTTGACATGATCACTGCGATGGAAGGAGGAGTTTGCGCAAAAATCAAGCCATCATGTTGCACATGCATACCTTCTCAAGATGATGAGAATGGGACCTCTAAAGAGGCCATAACGTTGCTGACGAACCTGCATAACAAAATGGAAGACGAGAGAGAACACATTATAGATGACAGTTGGTTTGCATCTATATTCTCATGGATTCCACAGTGGATGACAAAGATCATCAAGTTTCTTGGAGCAATATTGGTCATGGTGATGTTTGGATTCTGTATGATCAGGATAATAATGCAAGAAAAAGGCAAATAAAGCAATAGGAAGGAAGATCATGATTGATGTCGAATCAGGGTTTGGACCCAAGAAATTGACTGATCAAGATGTCCAAAAATACAAAGAGGCCAACATCGTAGCACCTGAAGGAACAAAGTTGCTGTATCCAAAGAATCATAAGATGTACGTAGGACGATGGGTCTATTGTAATCCGAATGGACATTGTAACTACATGACCTGGAGTGTGGATGAACATGTTAAATCAGCCGGCACCATGGCGGGGGTGATGAAGATTTGTACTCCGAAGAAGCATTTCTTTAAGAGAAAATAACAGGATGTGGAGACCATTGAAGAGGTGGTCTATGACTTAACCAGAGGGGGGAATGTAGAGGAGCAGCTGAATGCCTCTGCAGGAAATCCTGCACCCCTACCTCCTATATGTTGGAAGGCTGATATCGTGCCATGCTTGACACCAGCGATTGTTAACATACCATGTAGAGTATTCGAAAGAAGGTACCCTCTGAGAAAGCCCTATCAAATGTATCCCCAAAGAGATGACAATCTGAGGGAGGAACTCCCTAAAGGAATATGAAAAAGAGTGAAAGAGAAGCCAGTGATGTCACAAGAGACGAGCGTGAAGCCCTGAGAATACTGGCTGAAGAGAATGCATGAATCTTACAGAGACTGATAATGAAGTTAAGAATCGCTAAACTTTCATATGTGAAAAGAAGATTGCATGTGCGAAGTGCTGCAGAAAATGCAAGCCAAACAATAACTGTATAGATGTTGTAACGCAAGTAGACTAAGTGATCATAGAAGCTGGCTATATGTAGTGAATTGACTGCAGGCGAAGCCGCCATTGTATAGAAACTGGACATCGGTGTCATGAATTTAGTAAGCCAGGACCCATGGAGAGGAAAGGCTGAGAACTGTGTTGTAGCAAGAATTAGCTGAGATTGTGTATACAAATGGCGAGGCTGTCTGGTCTGGTACCAAAGCTGAAGCAGCCCAGACTGGTTATCTATTCTTGAAGGCAGTAATCATGTGAAGCTGAATAATCCCTTGTTAAGGTGCAAAGAAAGAACACCAAGCGTGGCAAGTTTTATTCATCTAAGACATTTAAATGCTGCAAAATGGACCAAATTGTGGTCTCCTGTCACGTGAGCCAAGGATGGAAATAGAGTTGAACGTGGAGTCCTAGAACGATAGTGCGTGCTCACACTCCCTTATATTCCCAGAGACAAGAATACTCTGCAAGGCCAAGTTCAAACACAATCTTCAATGCAGAAGGCATGGGTGACGAGAGATGATGGGCTAGTTGGGTGGGGCGGTAAAGTCAAGTCCACCTCCTGGCACCTGGGTCTGAGCTTACGTGCTTCTAAGTGAACTGAATGTTCCAGACATTGCACGAGCATGCCAACCAATTGTAGAGGGCCGTATAATGAAGGGCCTTATAGTTTGAAGACCAATGATATACCGTGTACTGAATAGTGTTGAAGATGACATGTTTTTAGAGGTAGCATAAGTTGTCCACTTGATAGGAGATAGCAAATCACAATCCCACCCCTTATAAAAAGTATTCTTAGATGTTCCCGTTGAACGTATCACAATCCCTCGTAGCTTTTTCTTATTTGCCACATTTTATGAGAAATGCAATAAGAGCTCGAGCGAACGTCCGTTGATGTCCGTTGTAACTGCCTGGTTTAGATAATTGTTACTAAAACAGCAAACTTTGCCATATTCCTGAGTTGGTTCGATTATTTGATGTTGGAGTTATTTTGCTTCCCCATCCATTGCATGCATAATACCCAAAGGGCCATATGCTCACGTGATTTGTGAGTGCATACCTGCACTTACCTATCATCACTCTCCTTTTGATGTCAGACATAAGAGAAATGCAGAGGAAGGTAATGAGGGGATAAATACCGATCTAGATAATGCAGCCCACTTGGGTAATATAACATGTGGTATCAGCACATGAGAAATGTGGGAGAGAGAACATCTACGCAGAGTTTCTATGTTTGCGCTCTCATCCACTATGCCATGAATACAATGCAAACCTTAAATTCCTGGAAGTCCCGGAACACAATGCCGGATGCCTCGTTCATCTTGCAGCATGCATGACCAGAGGACAATTTCAGGGAAGTTGGGCCATTTTGCGATGGAGATCAAAAGGGTTGTTTCCATATCAAGATGATTATATCAAGACTATACAGATGGAAAAGGAACTCGGATGGAAGAGCAAGATGCTTGTGTATCCTGCAGCAAGACAGGACAGGGTGGTCATTGAAGAGATGAAGAGAATTAACTGCCCTGATGTAAAGAAATAGCTGGAGCTCCTGGATGTTGGGAGCAAACTCAAGTCTTGGTCAATGGATGAGTGAAGTCCAAGAAGGGACGGGAAGAAGGACTGATGTTCTGTGGAGCTTATTTACTGAAGCCAGATTATGTACAAGAGTTACAGAGAGTGAACAATGGATGTTCGAAGTCATGGGCCAAACATGCCAAGCTGCTGACATGTGTAGAAGATGAATCGGGTCCAATGGTTGTAACACCATTGGCGAAAGTGACATTGTGCTTCTGTAGACATGGAAAGAATCATTTGGGAGACTACAGGGACTGCAGAACTACAGTCAACATTTCCAGGATGGGAGCAGGGACAGCCATCCTGTTGGATCGATATTGGGCATGTGGGCCTAGGGCTTACATGAAGCTGCCCAAGGATTGGGGAGGAACGTGTTCCTTGATGCTGATTCATGTTCCAGCATTAGTGAATCCCCAGAGTGACCTAAACATTGGAGGATTTCCATAAGTAGATGACTGTTTGAGAAAGAGAGAAGCACTTGAATTTCTCAATCGAGCCAGAAGAGGGAATTACTTTTTAGCCAAATCAATAGAGGCATACAATTCTATTCCTTATGAGCTCAGGTTGTTCAACAAGACTGCTTCAATATTTACAACTATGTTCATGCCTGGGATCCAGACGATGGCCAATGCTAAATGGTTGCAGATTACCAGATGGGAGCTTCTGCAGTCAATCAACACCACCATAAAGGGATTCAATGCTATCAAGGAAGAGCTGAGGGCCATGCGACTGATGCCCCTGCAGAACAAATATGTCCTTGACATGATCACTGCGATGGAAGGAGGAGTTTGCGCAAAAATCAAGCCATCATGTTGCACATGCATACCTTCTCAAGATGATGAGAATGCGACCTTTACAGAGGCCATAACGTTGCTGACGAACCTGCATAACAAAATGGAAGACGAGAGAGAACACATTATAGATGACAGTTGGTTTGCATCTACATTCTCATGGATTCCACAGACGGATGACAAAGACCATCAAGTTTCTTGGAGCAATATTGGTCATGGTGATGTTTGGATTCTATATGATCAGGATAATAATGCAAGAAAAAGGCAAATAAAGCAATAGGAAGGAAGATCATGATCGATGTCGAATCAGGGTTTGGACCCAAGAAATTGACTGATCAAGATGTTCAAAAATACATAGAGGCCAGCATCGTAGCACCTGAAGGAACAAATTTGCTGTATCCAAAGAACCATAAGATGTACGTAGGATGATGGGTCTATTGTAATCCGAATGGACAGTGTAACTACATGACCTGGAGTGTGGATGAACATGTTAAATCAGCCGGCACCATGGCGGGGGTGATGAAGATTTGTACTCCGAAGAAGCATTTCTTTAAGAGAAAATAACAGGATGTGGAGACCATTGAAGAGGTGGTCGATGACTTAACCAGAGGGGGGAATGTAGAGGAGCAGCTGAATGCCTCTGCAGGAAATCCTGCACCCCTACCTCCTATATGTTGGAAGCCTGATTTTGTGCCATGCTTGACACCAGCGATTGTGAACATACCATGTAGAGTATTTGAAAGAAGGTACCCTCTGAGAAAGCCCTATCAAATGTATCCCCAAAGAGATGACAATCTGAGGGAGGAACTCCCTAAAGGAATATGAAAAAGAGTGAAAGAGAACCCAGTGACGTCACAAGAGACGAGCGTGAAGCCCTGAGAATACTGGCTGAAGAGAATGCATGAATCTTACAGAGACTGATAATGAAGTTAAGAATCGCTAAACTTTCGTATGTGAAAAGAAGATTGCATGTGCGAAGTGCTGCAGAAAATGCAAGCCGATCAATAACTGTACAGATGTTGTAAAGCAAGTAGACTAAGTGATCATAGAAGCTGGCTATATGTAGTGAATTGACTGCAGGCGAAGCCGCCATTGTATAGAAACTGGACATCAGTGTCATGAATTTAGTAAGCCAGGACCCACGGAGAGGAAAGGCTGAGAACTGTGTTGTAGCAAGAATTAGCTGAGATTGTGTATACAAATGGCGAGGCTGTCTGGTCTGGTACCAAAGCCGAAGCAGCCCAGACTGGTTATCTATTCTTGAAGGCAGTAATCATATGAAGCTGAATCATCTCTTGTTAAGGTGCAAAGAAAGAACACCAAGCGTGCCAAGTTTTATTCATCTAAGACATTTAAATGCTGCAAAATGGACCAAATTGTGGTCTCCTGTCACGTGAGCCAAGGATGGAAATAGAGTTGAACGTGGAGTCCTAGAACAACGATAGTGCGTGCTCACACTCCCTTATATTCCCAGAGACAAGAAAACTCTGCAAGGCCAAGTTCAAACACAATCTTCAATGCAGAAGGCATGGGTGACGAGAGATGATGGGCTAATTGGGTGGGGCGGTAAAGTCAAGTCCACCTCCTGGCACCTGGGTCTGAGTTTACGTGCTTCTAAGTGAACTGAATGTTCCAGACATGGCACGAGCATGCCAACCAATTGTAGAGGGCCGTATAATGAAGGGCCTTATAGTTTGAAGACCAATGATATACCGTGTACTGAATAGTGTTGAAGATGACATGTTTTTAGAGGTAGCATAAGTTGTCCACTTGATAGGAGATAGCAAATCACAATCCCACCCCTTATAAAAAGTATTCTTAGATGTTCCCGTTGAACGTATCACAATCCCCCGTAGCTTTTTCTTATTTGCCACATTTCATGAGAAATGCAATAAGAGCTCGAGCGAACGTCCGTTGATGTCCGTTGTAACTGCCTGGTTTAGATAATTGTTACTAAAACAGCAAACTTTTCCATATTCCTGAGTTGGTTCGATTATTTGATGTTGGAGTTATTTTGCATCCCCATCCTTTGCATGCATAATACCCAAAGGGCCATATGCTCACGTGATTTGTGAGTGCATACCTGCACTCACATTTGGCACACAAAGGAAATAAGCATAGGCAATGCCAACTGTTTGAGCTTTGGTGTAGGCATGGGAAAGGCACTTGCCAGGCACTTCGTCGTGCTATTAAAGGGCCATTGATGGCAGCAAATGCAAAATGGTGTGAGTACCTGGACATCTAATAGCAGCACCTGGTAAATGCCAAATACACAAAGCTTGCCAAAGCTTGTTTTTAACAGGACGTCAGTGACGGAAACGCATAGGTCTTATAAATCGAGTGGCTGAAGGCAGACCTGGTTGACATTTTATTACACCAGTAGCGTGTTTTCAACTCAAATTAAGTCATTAACCTTCAGAAGAATGCTTTGAAAAAACACTTGCATGCACTTTGAGAGCAAGGTTTGATGGTAAGGCTTGAATGAAGTGAACTGAAAGAGTTCCTATGAGGAGGTGTTTTGGGTGGGGAGGGGAAAGAACTAGGAGGGAATGGCCATAAGGCTTAGCATAGCCATGGGCAGTCAATGGGTGGGCAAATATCCAAACAACACCTTCAAGTCTGTGTCTCTACTCAGATGCCATTTCTCACTATCTGTACTCTAATGCAATAGTTTTGGTTTATAGGTGGCTCTGCTACCTAATAGCCAAAACAAATGAGATAACTCACTGCTCCTCCTGTATTGTGCAGCCCCCACCACATGGCACCCAATCAGTTTTCTGATTGGACATGTGCTGCTCACTGCTGACGCCAGAGCGGGACGACAGTCAGGAACTAGGAAGATATAAAAACAACCATTGGCAATGCCAACAGTTTGGGCTTTTGTGTAGACAAAGGAAAGCCACTTGCCAGGCACTGCTGCCGTGGTGTTAACTGGCTATTGATGGTAGCAGGGCATCTAAAAGCAGTGCCTGCAAATGCCTAATACTTATACACAAGACAAAACTGTTGGCTTTTCCAGTGCTTGTTTTTAACAGGCCTTCAGTAAAGGACATGCAAAGTGTTATAAATCAAGTGGTTGAAGGCAGCCCTGGTTAAGACATGTTGACTACACCAGTAGCACGTTTATTACTCCAATTAAATCATAAAATCTCAGAAGACTGCTTTGAGAAAACACTGATGGGTGCTTCAGATGCAAAGTTTGATGGTACTGCTTGATGAAAGTGAGCTAAATGAGTTCCCAAGAGGAGGTGTTTTTGGCAGGATGGGCAGGAACTCAGCAATACTGTGTGGGCATTTACAGAGGATAATGTCACTGTGGTGGGCCCAATTACATTAGCTTCAGGCACCACTTGTTTGGCAATTCTGGGTACGCCTCTGGCTGTGGGTGCAAAAGTGAGTGATCGCACCTGCGCGAATCCTCTGAGCCAAACAGCACGAGGGCTGACGTTTAGAGAGGCTGCAGACCTGGCTTCTATCCTGATTTCTGCCTACCTTGGATCAGATGCTTCCCCTCCGCCTGTGCGGGTGATACACTGCAGTAGCTTGCTTGAGGTGGCTGCGCTGCCTCTGCCCTCCCTCAGTGCATGGTGTAGCACTGTTACTGTTTGACCGCCCCCAATGATCCACACTTTCACTTTGTTGCCTTCAGCCTGCCTGCCACTCAAGGACAGCCAGCCAAGAGCCTGCAGAGATCCTCCTCGAGGCTTGAGGCGAGGGGGACAAATGGTCATCAAATAGGGAAAGGTACATACATTCATCATCTGTGCAGGTCCATCACAAGGTGAGTACCTCGCTGCGTGGGAGTTCTTCATTTGTTGTGTTATAGGTTATTATTTGCATATCACTTCTGGCATCCAAGTACCAGTGACAAGGAATTGGGATGTGTGGTCTAATATCCACATTACTGAGTTTAGCATGCAGATACTTCTATTTAAATCCTAGCTTAAGTACCAGACCAGCACAGTGTTATTCTGGGCCAATCTCTGCATCTCCCTGTGTCTAAAAGTGAAATTATGTGGAAAGTGATATGAAACTGTAGCTGCCAGCTGCTGTGCTGCCGTCTGCTAATATCGTCCCATCACTATCAGAATTCTCTAATTTGTCCTACGCAGCACAAAGGCCAAATTGTTATGCTTGCCCTACCGCATGTTTGAGGGGGCCCTGCCACCATCTATTTCAAATATCAGCTTTTATCCAGCAGGATATGGGAGGCAGGCAGTAACAGTTTACCTTTTACATTACGTAGGATTTGTTATAACCTGCTCAGAGTACAATAAAATATACACAAAGTTACAGGAAAAGGAAATCAGGCACTGAGCTCTATAACCTGCGGGACACTGTTTCTGAACCCCAACAGGGCAGACTCAGCCTTTCCTTCTTTCAGAGGTGGATAGAATAAGTACTGTTTAGCTGAGCATTGAAAAGCCCTGATTATTTAAGCACCAGGTACTTTAAAGTTCCCCAAAACAACATGTCTCGTAGATAACAAAAAAAGCTTGTCTGAGGAAGAAATGCAGTTGTCACATTGGGGGAGGGAGCCAGAGGAGGGTATTGGCAGGTCCTCACTTTAGTGGATAGTATTTCTGGTATGACAGCCCCCCCTAAGCCCTTGATTCTGCAAGGCACACAGTGAGGTAGCTCCTCATCCAAAGGATCTGTAAATAAGGGTATGGTTTCAGAAAGCAGGGATGTATAGCCCAAGAGGCCAACAATTCTGAAAGCATGTGAGCATGGTTTTCGCAAAGCATGCCGTACGAGCTAAATTATGTGTTTATCTTCTAATTGTTTGTATAGCGCCTTCTAGCACACATAGGCTGGGAAAATGCTATCTCAGTCAGATACTGGGCCACTTCTAAGCCATGGCACATTTGATTCACAGTCATTATTGGCTGGAGCAACACCCCTGTCTCCAAGAGAAAACAAAAGCAGGTGACAGATGGGCTGGGTCCCCAGATGCAACAGGAAAGTAATAGTAATGGAAATTATGTTGAACCAATGAACAATAATATGTTTTGGCGTGTGAAGGCTTTCGTTGAGAGTATTTTCTCTGGGAATTATGTGTGTGTCCAACTGTTGTACGAGGAGCTGTTACAAATTAGAATAAACAGACATAGGTTGCAATCTCGCCTGACGCTCAATGTTGGCGATCATTTTGAAAAACAAAAAATGCTGTCATGTTTACTGCTCTGCGAGTGTGTGCTTTTGTGCTCTAGCACCTTGAAGTGTCTCTTGTGCTAGATGGAATTACCAATAAAGATGTGAGACCAAATGACCGGACAGACTCAGAAAACATGGAAAAATACTACTTTATTCTCAGTTCAATAAAGCATGGTGTACTGACAAACAATGAACAGATGCTTGTACACTCACAAACAAACTTGATTATACAGCAGTTATATACCCCAATATGCGTCATCTCTGATGTCATCCTATGCGGAAAACTGCAAAACCTATTGAAGGGAAGGAATGGTTAAGGGAACATGTATACCTTTGTTATGCATAGGGGTTAGTACTTCATTGGCTGCCCCTTATCTGGTAGGCACGCCTTGAACTACCTCTAAATACGTATAATACTGATTATAGCAGAACAAATGGCAGCGGATTGGTCTATGCAACATTGTATATAACGTTGCCTCATAGACCCTCTGATTGGTTGGCATGCTCACCCATTCATGGACTTTTGGCTCGTTAGCGTCACGTAAGCAAAACGAAACCCAGGTGCTTCAGTCACGTCAGATTACTGAAACTGGAATGAGTTCCCAATTAGAGAACCTGCATGCCCTGCACACTATCTAGGGCCAATAAATTAGCCAAAAAGTTTGGTATAATTGGAGCCTATCTCCTGCTACCCTAATATTAGGCTAGGCTCCAATTATACCAAACTTTTTGGCTAATTTATTGGCGCTAGATAATGTGTAGGGTACGGAGGTTCCCTAATAGGGAACTCATTCCAGTTTCTGTTCTGACAACAACCTAGATGCCAAGGTTGTGATTTTCTCCCCCGCACCTCAAATTCCTTCTAACATAACAGAGCTCATCCTAGATATTATCCTAAATAACTACTTATCACATGTCAATTAGGTGTGCTCAGTGTCTACTTGTGTTCTTCAGTTCAGAGTACTCCCACTTTCCCAATTAGTCCATCATCTCTCATCAATCCAAAGTTTCCCATCTGTAGTTTACCTTGCAGTCTTCTCTCTGTTCTGAGACATTCGAGAGAGTGTAAGCACATCATTATCTTCATCTGGAGCTTAATTAATATCCTTTGTTTTTGACTTCTGAATCACGCGAGAAGACCACAAGTTTTTCTATTTTGACCTCCTATTTACTGCTATTTGATTTACTTATATTTGGTGTTCTTACCCCTCTTGGCCTCAAGAGACTTGCTCACTCCATCGTGTATGAGCCACATCAATTGTTAATTGTCCAATACTTGGCTCATGCAAATGTTTTCTTCTTGTTTAATCTAAGAGAAATATATCTTATGTACATAGCTTATCCATCTGCCTCCCTTTGTGCCTTACAATTGTTCCTTAAAACACCACCTTTGATCCAAGACCAACTTAGACTCCTCTTTATTCTGCACACAAAACTGTTTCTTCAACTTCTCCTGACTCTGCATCCCTGGTCTATTTCTGAGATCGCTGGATTTAATATTTACACAAGCCGACGTCCATTTTCCTATTAAAGCCGCCTTAGCCACGTTATATTTTCCTCTATAGCAAGCTTCTATGTGTCTCATCTACCTTGCGTTACTGCATATGTACACTTATTGGTCAGCAAGTTACTTCATCTTCTTTGTATATATGATTACTTTATCATTTTGTACATGTTTCTCTTATCACTGCAGTTAAATCGTCATTTTTAAGTATTTTCATATCGTTTCAGTATATCTTCTTCATGACATCACTCTGCCATCGTCAGATTTCACTCAGCGCTACATGATGTCCGTTGGTGCCTGCTGACATCCTTCGTACGTTCAGTACGGTTGCCTAAGTGCATATCGTCTATCATACAGTCAATGCGGGATAGCGACAACACATGGGCTTCCACATAGAGCTCTTCTCCTGCTGGTCCAGTATGATGGCAGAGAGGGGGGCGGGATCCAGGGAAAATGCATCCACCTGCTCCTCTTCACTTTGCAGCATGCTTGTTACAGTTCATCTTTGATGCAGCGCTGGCATCCACACCAGAGCCATTAGCACCCGTAAAACTCAATCAGCGCCTAGCTAAGGTGATGGCTGACATCAAAAGGAGAGTGATGATAGGTAAGTCAAGTGTGATTGATTTGGATGGCTAGCATGATTTAGAGGATGGCGAGTAGTAGCATGGGGCATTAGGATGCCAGGGGACAGAGGAGGAACGGGCACTTCAAAGATAATATCAACACTTGAAATTCACCAAGAAAACATTCCCAAACTTAAATTCATTGTACAGGCCTCAGTATGGGTGCCGGTAAAACCGGCGGGTTGCCACCGGACTCGTCAATATTTACTGGCGCCTGACTTCCCAGGGCCAATGGGAGATTACAACTCCGGCGGCCTAGAAAGTCAGGTGCCGGTAAAATGTTGTTCCCCATTCCCATAGAGTTTGATGGGGACACGGAAGCAGCAGCACCGTTTGTAACGGTGCCGGTGCTTCCGTGATGGGTCTGCTTACCGTGGCCTCTATACCCAGCAGGGTCAGACCTGTTGGGGACGGCCGCTCTGGCAGGCAGACCTGTAATATGCCGGTCGAGAAACAACGGTGCCGGCAAGCTTACCGCCACCCTTGTTTCCAGACCGGCGGGGTCAGAATGAGGCTCTTAAGTATACAAAAAGGTGCACTTTTGAAGTTTATGTTTTTAAGCTAAAGACCTAGAACCACCTGCTTGACTGCCAGGAAACATCTCCGCCTTTGCATTACATGTGCAGTCCAGCAGCCTATACCTGCAGCAGGCAGGGCTACACAAAGCCACGTGGCGCCCTGCAGATCACCTAAAGAAATGACATAAAAAATAAATACGCATGCCTCATATCCCCAATGATGTTCAATGGGGAATGTGGATTTTTAAAAATCACAAATAATAAAACAAACAGAACCGCGGCTTCCGGTGCAGCAGTTCTCACATCCAGGCTATCCCTTGGAGAGAGGGCACGCTGGAAACTGCACACACAGGGGCTTCTGTTCTGCAGGCCCTTTAAAATGACTGCTGAGCAAACATCTCACAAACGGAAATGAGCAATAAACTCAGAAAAACCCTGGCTTAGAGACACAAATTAGGATATGAGGGAAAGCTAAACGTACAGTACTCCTCTGCCTAGTTCTTTTCATTCACATTCAAAGCCAGAGAGGATGTTTTGGCAGCTGGGCAGTGGGGACGCGCACACAAGGAACTAACAGGCAAATTACAGTTCATCTAGTGAGTGGCATTGAGTTGGTTAATAGTGTTTTAGCACAGCTGAACTTTAAATACACAGTTTTCCTCAACAGCCTCTTGTGCATCAGTGTCATGCAAAAAGAACATTAAATCCACAGGGCCTAATTCACAAGGAACAGACGCTAAAAAGTATACAAAGGGTGCATTACTTTCAGATGTCAGACTCCAATAATTGTCCAGGTCTCTGAATGTACAGCATTGACAGTGCATTTCTTGAAGGGCATGCGCTACCACACATTACGTGCAGGCTGCCCGCATTGAATTTATCCGCGGTTGTACTCAACATAAAGTGTGGACGCAAGAGGCAAAATTCGCTCAGCAGAAGATTTGGCTAATTAAGAAATATAACCCGAGCAGGGGGGCATTACCAGCCAGATAATGTCCCGGGCATCAGTTATAAGCCAGAGCGAAGCAAGGGTTTTAATGTAAGTCCTGGGCAGGCCCGGCTCTGGGAATTTTCATCAGGGTGGGCCAGGTTTGTGATCGGGGGGCCCAATTTCTATTGTGTCTGGGCGTATGAGTACCCTAAACAAAGTGCTGGCATTAATCCAGATTTCCCAGATCCGTGATCCAGTAGAAAATGTCTTCCCAGATCCGAAGATACATTTGCACAGCTCTATAAAAACAGCACAGAGCAAAAGAGAAACTAGGAAAATAGTGTTGCAACATCAATCTACCCTAGCCATCTGCTCCTCCCGTTTCTATTATATCCACTTCTCCTTCACCTTTCACACCCAATCACCTTCCATCAGGTCAGGTCCCCATGACCACCATTCCCATTTACCTCCAATCCCACCTACCCCAAAAACCCACACCATGTCTTTCTTGGCCTGGCTGGGGAGAATCAAGGGTGGTGCTTCCTCCTCCTCTGCGAGGACTGAGCAGCGACGCCCCAAGTTTTTGTCCCATCTCAGATGGTGTGCACCCAACAATGCGATCCTAAACACGGTGGCTACTCTCAGCAGGCCCCGAAGGATGTGCTTTTCGTCTCACCTTCTAGTTGTAAAAGACAGGCCCCCCCTCTCCAGAATACTGAAGCAAGGAATACAACATCTTGTTTCTTACAAAATGACATTTTGAAGCAAAACATTTATTTTCTTGTTGCAATTTCAAAGAACACTTTAATTGAGTTGAGTGCACAAGGGAGTGGTAGCATGCAGGAGAGAGAGCTATGGTTGGGGGGAGTGGGATCAGTAGGCAGACAGTGCAGGTTGAGGTGTTTCCAGCTTCCTAGTCTCACTCCCGGTGGGGCTTGGCAGGGAGGAGAGGCCCTTCCTCCCCTGCCATGCCGCTGCACATCATTGTCTGGTACATATTGTTTACATGCTGGTTAGAAAATATGCAATTGTCCATGATGGCTTTGTGTTTGATGTGTTTACTTTGATTTGCTATTCAATTTCATAATTTTGTTCAATACATTTGGCCTAATATTTTCAAAGAATGTTGCGTGTGTGTTCTTGACAGGTCCTGACACATGCGCTGCTCATCTATTAAACAGTGAGTGAGAATTTTAAAAATCACTTATACTTTGAACTGAATTACTTCTAAAGGCACCTAATTTTGCAGGTAAGGGTCTGTGTGATTAAATTATTTGTCCAGGATCACACACTTTGGTTAAGCCGTAAAGCCAGAATTTGAGACTCGCTTGAAATTTAGATATTTGACCACACATCCTCCAATCTCAAGTTGGTACAAATATGTGTTGAAGTTTGGTTTTGAATACCTAAATAATACTACATTTTATATAATTACTTTAAAAAGTCACATGATAAATCAACCTGACAAGGTCATCAGTGTCGAAACGTGTTGATGAAAAAGAGTAAGGGAGTCATTTTGTTTTCAATCCTAAATTGCACCACTACTATTTGCAGTTTTTTTTCAAAAGGGCCCATCCATGCAATTGTAATTGTTTGCACCAAGTATTGGTAAACTAAAGCATAAACCACTGGTAAATATTGCATTTGATCTTCACTGTCCCACTATGTGTCTGGAAAAGTGTAAATCCCTCCCATAAGTAACGATTGTGGGAGCCATCCACAATGGTTTCTTTTGGAATCTGCCCGCTTTTACCAGTGTGTAAAAGTCAGGCGGATTCCATAGGAATCCATTGGTTTTGCACCAACATAAAAACACACGCTTGTGGGAAACCAATCGGATTTGGCAGGGACCTTTAAGAGCAGGCAAACTTGTTAAGTCCGATCTGCTCTCCAACTTCGCCTGCCACATCAGCCAAATTCCTGCAGTGCATACAAAGTGTTGATGAATGCTCTTACCACAACATTTTGCACTTCGCTTGACTTGGAAAATGATCCACTATGATTGTAGCTTTATTTTCCTCATCTTTAATGATAGACTACAAACTCCATCATAGAAATTAATGAGAATTTAAAAGAAATCTGATAAGACACTAAGTGAAAGGAAATGTAAGACAAGGTCATTGTTTCACATAACGTGTTCTGCATCCCCTTGATTTCTATTCACCAAGCAGTCACACATTATATAATTTAAAGAAAAAGGCGTCACAGCAATGGTCACTAGCATGACCGTTTTACATCTGTAATCACTTCTTGTTGTAAATAATCTGCCTCTAAAACACATTAAAAAGATAAGACCTCACTGGGAGGGTCTGTGTATCCCTGGCTGTTTATGTTTGAGGAGAGAGAGAGACAGAGCAGAGGGAAGGGGTATGGGCATGTGTCCCTTGTCCAAATGTTAAATCCACCTCTGGTTGCACACTTTAGGACATATTTAAATACTGTTTTTTTAGTTTTAAAAGATGTACACTTTTATACTTTGCCCACAACATTAAAGACAATGCTCTTCTCTTGTGTTATTTTCCAGGTGTTTATGATTAATCTTCTAAGAGGGAAATGCTTATTGGGGGCGTGGTAACAATCCTCCCAACCCACTGCTCTTCCCATCACTGGTGGAGTCCCACAACAAATCATTTCCATTTCTGGCACTGCCTAAACACCCAGCACCCAGGATTTACATCATACTTTCCAAACATGGCCCACAAAACACATTATGTATACTGATTTCATGCAAACTCTGTTAAATTATTCAATTCATTACTTACCAGTTTGAATCATGAAAGGTTCTGGCAGAGTAGACTAGGCTTTCACACAGACAAAGATACATTCTGTTTAGGTCTGAACCCCACTGGCATGTATGCATGAGAATAATATCTGAAACTAGGCCATACTTGCCATCCTAGTCTTGTCATTTTCATGTAGGGCCCTATTGGAGCAAAGCAGTGAGATGAAGCTGTATTTCCTAGGCATAGCAAACAAGGCACCCACATCTGGGCATATACATTTTTACTTAGGCAGACAAACTGAAATCAACATGCATTGGCAAAGCCAACAGCTTCGGCTTTTGATTAGGCTTGGATAGGTATTTGCCTGTCCGATTACCTGGGCATATGATGTCAATGCCTCTTGTTTATGTGGCTGCCTATTAGCCATGGGAGATTGGATGGGCGCCAGTTGGCTTAAACTTAACGGGGATAAAGGCGGAGGTCCTGCTGGTGGGATTCTTGGCCACTTCTGACTCCTGGTCCTCTTACTTTTGGCCTACCTCACTGGGTGCTTTTCCCTCTCCGGTGACAGCGGTAAAGAACTTGAAGGTTTATTTGTTCACCTCACTGTCTATGGCTTCAAAGGTGAGTGCGGTATGTCAGTCTGGTCACTTCTTGCTGCGGGTTCTCTGCAAGATTCTGCCTTTTCTCCCATCTTCACTTCGTCTGCCAGTGGTGGCAACTCTTGTTTCTAGCAGGATTGATTACTGTAATGCCCTTTATTTGGCCCAGCCAGTTGGTCTTAGCCACTGCTACAACTGTTCCAGAATTTAGCTCCTCGGTTGCTACGGCAACCCCGTAAGGCTCTCACATCAGCCCGGTATTATGCCTTTTGTAGGGGCTTCCAGTGCAACAGTGGATTGCCTTTAAATCGTTATGTATTGTTCATCGAGCCATATATCAAGTTTGCCTAAAATTTCCGTGGGACAAGTACCAGCCCTATAGTCCCCCTCAGACTCTCTGCTCTGGTAGCAACGCTTTGGTCGTGGTTCCCAGGTTCCGCCTTCAGAGAGTTGGTGGTCGGGCTTTTTCTGTTGCAGCGGGCAAGCTTTGGAACAGCCTTTAAACTTAAGTCTGTTGAGAAACATCTTAACTTCCGTCGGCTACTCAAAACTACTCTCTTTTGCTGACTTTTCTTCTTTTCTTTAACTACAGCTTGTGTTTCTCCTCACGCCAAGATGCCCTTGGGTGTAAGTGCACGCTATAAATGCACCTAACATAACATAACATAACAGCGCCTGGCAAATATCTGTCTAATACCTATACACAAGCCAACACTGCTGGCTTTGCAATTGCTTATTTTAGACAGGACTCCAGTACAAGGAACAGAGGCATTGACACATATATTGCTTATAAAATCAACTTTTCTTTATCACACCAGGAGCTCATTTACAGAGGCAATTAAGTAAACAAACACTCAAGAGAATGCTTAGCTAGGAAATTGGAAGGTCCTATACAACGCAAAGATTGGTGTTACTTTGTGACAGAGCTCGCTCAAAGAGTTCCCAAAGGGTACGTTTTGGCGGAGAGGGGAAGGTAGTTGGTAGTAATGCCATAGGCATTCACATTGCCATGGCTAGTCATTGGGTGGGTAAATGACCAAACACACCCATAGGATGTGTGTTTCTCCTCACATCCTGTCTCCATCCTATCTGTGTTCCACTGAAAGCGTTCTGGCTTACCCTTAATAGCAAAAACTAAAAAAGGATGGATGTAAGTCTCAGACTCAATCATAACCACTGGCATTGCTCTGGTCGGCCATCCATAGCATTGTCTGCAAGTCAGCCTTGGCCCTGCCACTAATGTGAGCAGTCTTCCCCAAACTGTAAGACTGCTAGACCACAAGGCCTAAAACTGCCTGTGGTTGTGTGTGTTCCAGTGCAGAGGGTAGATGGCCCAGCAATTAAGACTGGAATGCACATTTTGGTAGCAGAACTAAGAAGCATTTACTAATGCCCTGTCCCCCTCTGTAATGGCACAGCCATACTAAAGAATTATGGTATGAAATGCTGTGCAGAGCAATGATAGTTATAATGTTTAATTGAAATCCTTGTATATATCACTTTTTGATTTTACTCCTCTCCGCTCCAGATTTACATTTATGTTACTACCAACCTTATTTTCTCAATTATACTTAAGTTGTTATTGTAGCAGAATATATATTTTCAAAGTAATTTGTAAGGGACCCCAGTCGATTGATGCACCTTCTGCAGACATCTGTGCGAAAGCAACATCATGTGTCATTTATTGTTTGATATAGGTAAACACTTAATTAAGCATGATGTGAAAAAATGCTATATTCCCACAAAAAATAAACATACTTTAAATTACAGAAACCAACTTTGTGATTTTAGGTTTGAGAAAATAGTTGTAGGCCTGCTTAAGTAAATGTGCTTGAGTATGCTTGAGTAAGTGTGCTACCTCACTTATAGGTGTGAATGGCCCTTCATCTCCCTGGTTGTGTGTGCTTATATGTCTGTGAGGCATAGATTATTGTCCAGAGTAAGCAAACAGATCCTGGCCGACCTTCCTGCAGTGCAGCTTCTCAGAATGCTAAACTCTCAGAGGTTCCCGCTGCACATATAGAGTGAAATGACCCCCACATCCACCACTCCCTTGGGTCCCACATCCAAGGCCACCTTTCTAGAGGGGGGGGGCAGGGAGTGACATTGGGGGGGCCTGGCCCCCTGGGCCCCCCTGCTTGAGCCAGGCCTGGTCCCAGGGTTACACTGCTATAAGTACCCCGGCAAGTTGGACCATTTCTCAGCTCGTGATTAAAACATCAAAAAAAGATGTCCACCATGGATCGGAGAGAAGGGAACTACATGTTGTCTCTTTTCCCTTTCCATGGCAGCCATTCAGGAGTCAGAGATGAGCTGGAGATGAGCTGGGAACACTACTGTTCCCGGAACTGGCCAGGGACAAGGAAGCAGAAGGTAAGTGGTGAAGGGGTGGGGGGGACTTAAATGTGTGGAAAAAGGGAGTGGAGGCATGAGTTGCAGGGGATGGGGGAGTGCAGGGAAAGTGCGAGGAAAGATACCGGGCTCCAGAGACGTCATTTCACCAAAATGCCAGGGATAGCGGAAGTGACATCACATGACACTTGACATCTGATGACATCACAGGAAGTGGTGTCATTTAACACCACCCCCAAGTGCCATCACAGGAAGTTTTGGCACACAACCTTTCAAACCTTGACAAAACAGGTAGTGGCATCACATAGCATGTGTTCCTCAGTCCACTAAGAAAGGTATGGTTACGATATCACTGTAATGTGATATACATTTCATACAAGAATGGATCACCATATGGAGCATTAATATCAGTGTGTATAGGCCATATTACCAAATTACCAAACTATCGTGAATGTAAGCAGAAGTCCAACACAACAACCTCGACTATCACACTTTACTTGGGCTAAACTGTAAACATCTCGAAGAGGCCTAAATCCCAAAGCGCAGACATCCATTGCCTGCCAAGTGTCTGGCCACAGAATGGAAACAGAAACTGTCAAACACAAGTCCAACCAGAAAAATTATGTTCTGGCGGGTTGCCCAGAGTTGTGTCAGTGCTTATGAATGATTGAAACCCTTCAGCCATCACCTTTCTGTTTTTGCTTATTTTGTAAGTAAACCACAGTTTGTTTTGTCAGATGGTTAGATGGGAGATAGAGGGGAAGGATGTGATGCAGCAGGCTACAGTAAATGCAGTTTTTTTAAATTTTAAAATGTAAACAGCAGCAGCAGCTCCATGACATCACCCTTAGAAAAGGCCTATTTTATTATTATTGTATTATTTATTAAAATAATAAAATGGGGCTTTTCTGGAACATGAACTGAACCCATGTTGCACTGCATCCTCTTTTTCCAAAAACAAGTGTGTTACCCCTGAGCAATCCTTCCAAAACATTTGTTTTGCTTGAGGAGGAAACAGATGGTTTACTTCAAAGGCGGAGGGCAACTTCATGTAAATTAATTATCGCACCTTGCATCTATCTACAGTGTGCCTGTGCTGCAGGTCTGGCAGATCTGGGTCAGGTCACATGGTGCCCAGGCAGGATTGGTGGCAGAAGCCACTGGGGCACACCTCACTCATCACATGCACAGTCGCTCACTGGATGTGCAAAGCAGACAACACGAAACACTGATGAGATTTGCGTTCATGCTGCGCTGTCACTGAGTACTGCAGGCTGCTCTTACCACTTCCCAGCTAGCTAGACCTAGCCCCCATGCCCGTCCTGTTGCTACAGCACTGGGCATGAGCTGCACAGACAGCCCCGCCTCTGGACCCAACCACTCAGGCATTCTTCATTGCCAACCTGTTAGTAATGGCGGCCTCGTGGTTTTTCTGGCATCCCTGTTTCTCCAGATAATCTAGATTCCAGGTGAACAATGATGTGGCACCTTCAGCTGCTTTTTTCAGGTGCAACACAGATATCTTCTCTTGGCACTGCCTCTTTATCCAGTGGCCCAGGGGTAGCGAGGACTGATTTACGGATAGCAGAGGTGGAGCCAGGGGTAGCAACTGCCCCAGTCCACCCCCAAATGACATCCCTGCCGGCCTCCTGCTCTGAGGCGACTTGGAACTAAGTCTTTACCGTGTGATAAAGACCCCATTCTGAGACTCCTCATTGGCTGGAAGGCCGCCACACACCCCTTGCGGGCAGGGTCGAACTGGGCCATGAAATTGTCTTAGGCACCAATGAAAAAATGGCCCACAGTTGCAAAAGGCAATTCATTCCTTTTGTGACACTGTTTGGCTAGTAACCAATTGGGAGTTTTTTTGATAAAGGGTGATGCAAACTGTGTATTTTACAATTTTCGGCAGCAAACACAACTTTGGAAAAAATTATTTGCATAAAAAGTGGCAAAACGTGTAAATGCTGTCTAACCAATTTCGCCCACCCATACTCAACAAATATGGTCTTCCTTCACCCACGTGGTCGATGAGAGCACTATTCAGAATTGGAGGCGTTAAACGGCCCTTTATGCAGAGTAGTTATCCATCACAAAAACACACACCACTATTCTACAAGACATACAAAAAGAGAGGATATTGGGGGAGGAGAAGGCTGTGGGAGATTTGTGGACTACAGACATAATAACAGAATCAACGTTAAAAGCACAGCATTGCCACCGAGTCCTGTTCAAAATTATTTTCAGGGACTTAGTAGAGTCGACTGATACCTGCCAAAATAATACTGGATGACATCACTGAAACATAACACGACAAGTCATCAGCAACACTGTGACAATATCAATTCATCAGAACATTAACAGCTGTATTTAAAGCCACGAAGGGATCGGCCCGCAAACGCAAGATGAAGGCCATGGATCATTGGCCACCTGTTGGGCAGTAGTCAGAACACTGTGACAATATCAATTCATCAGAACATTAACAGCTGTATTTAAAGCCACTGAGGGATCAGCCAGTGCACGCAAGTTGGAGGCCATGGAACATTGTCCACCTGTTGGGCAGCAGGCGTAACACTGTGACAATATCAATTCATCACATCATTAATAACCATAGTTGAAGCCATGAAGCCCTCAATCAGCATTAACTTTGGTGGCTACAGAACGTTGCCGACCGGTTGGGAAGTAGGCATAACACTGTGACTATATCAATTCATCAGAACCTCAATAACCATATTTAAAGCCACGGAAGGATCGGCCCGCGAACGCAAGATGAAGGTTATTGAACATTGGCCACCTGTTGGGCAGTAGGCAGAACACTGACTATATCAGTTCATCAGAACATCAATAACCATATTAAAAGCCAGAGAGGGGTCGGCCCGCAAAAGCAAGATGAATACCATGGAACATTGGCCACCTGTTGGGCAGTAGGTAGAACACTGACTATATCAATTCATCAGAACATCAATAACCATATTTAAAGCTACGAAGGGATCGGCCAGCGAACGCAAGATGAAGGCCATGGAACATTGGCCACCTGCTGGGCAGTAGGCAGAAGACTGTGACCATATCAATTCATCTCATCATTAATAACCATATTTAAAGCCATGAAGCCCTCAATCAGCATTAACTCTGGGGACTATGGAACGTTGCCGACCAATTGGGCAGTAGGCATAACACTGTGACTATATCAATTCATCAGAACATCAATAACCATATTTAAAGCCACAGAGGGATCGGCCCGCAAACGCAAGATGAAGGCCAATGAACATTGGCCACCTGTTGGGCAGTAGGCAGAACACTGACTATATCAGTTCATCAGAACATCAATAACCATATTAAAAGCCACAGAGGGATCGGCACGCAAACGCAAGATGAAGACCATGGAACATTGGCCACCTGTTGGGCAGTAGGTAGAACACTGACTATATCAATTCATCAGAACATCAATAACCATATTTAAAGCTTCGAAGGGATCGGCCAGCGAATGCAAGATGAAGGCCATGGAACATTGGCCACCTATTGGGAAGTAGGCAGAAGACTGTGACTATATCAATTAATCTCATCATTAATAACCATATTTAAAGCCATGAAACCCTCAATCAGCATTAACTCTGGGGACTATGGAACGTTGCCGACCGGTTGGGCAGTAGGCATAACACTCTGACTATATCAATTCATCAGAACATCAATAACCATATTTAAAGCCACAGAGGGATCGGCCCGCGAACGCAAGATGAAGGCCATTGAACATTGGCCAACTGTTGGGCAGTAGGTAGAACACTGACTATATCAATTCATCAGAACATTAATAACCATATTTAAATCCACAAAGGGATCGGCCAGCGAACGCAAGATGAAGGCCATGGAACATTGCCCACCTGTTGAGCAGTAGGTAGAACACTGACTATATCAATTCATCAGAACATCAATAACCATATTTAAAGCCACGGAGGGATCGGCCCGCAAATGCAGGATGAAGCCCATGGAACATTGGCCACCTGTTGGGCAGTAGGGAGAACACTGACTATATAAATTCATCAGAACATCAATAACCATATTTAAAGCCATGATGGGATCGGCCCGCAAACGCAAGATGAAGGCCATGGAACTTTGGCCACCTGTTGGGCAGTAGGCCGAAGACTGTGACTATATCTATTCATCAGAACATCAATAACCATATTAAAAGCCACAGAGGGATCGGCCCGCGAATGCAAGATGAAGGCCATGGAACATTGGCCACATGTTGGGCAGTAGGTATAACACTGACTATTTCAATTCATCAGAACATCAATAACCATATTTAAAGCTACGAAGGAATCGGCCAGCGAACGCAAGATGAAGGCCATGGAACATTGGCCACCTGTTGGGCAGTAAGTATAACACTGACTATTTCAATTCATCAGAACATCAATAACCATATTTAAAGCCATAAAGAAATCGGCCAGCGAACACAAGATGAAGGCCATGGAACATTGGCCATCTGTTGGTCAGTAGGCAGAAGACTGTGACTATATCAATTCATCAGAACATCAATAACCATATTTAAAGCCACAGAGGGATCAGCCCCCGAACGCAAGATGAAGCCCATGGAACATTGGCCACCTGTTGGGCAGTAGGCAGAACACTGACTATATCAATTCATCAGAACATCAATAACCATATTTAAAGCCACGAAGGGATCAGCCAGTGAACGCAAGATGAAGGCCATGGAACATTGGCCACCTGTTGGGCAGTAGGTAGAACACTGACTATATCAATTCATCAGAACATCAATAACCATATTTAAAGCCACGAAGGGATCAGCCAGTGAACGCAAGATGAAGGCCATGGAACATTGGCCACCTGTTGGGCAGAAGGCAAACACTGTGACTATATCAGTTCATCAGAACATCAATAACCATATTAAAAGCCACAGAGGGATCGGCACGCAAACGCAAGATGAAGACCATGGAACATTGGCCACCTGTTGGGCAGTAGGTAGAACACTGACTATATCAATTCATCAGAACATCAATAACCATATTTAAAGCTACGAAGGGATCGGCCAGCGAATGCAAGATGAAGGCCATGGAACATTGGCCACCTATTGGGAAGTAGGCAGAAGACTGTGACTATATCAATTAATCTCATCATTAATAACCATATTTAAAGCCATGAAACCCTCAATCAGCATTAACTCTGGGGACTATGGAACGTTGCCGACCGGTTGGGCAGTAGGCATAACACTCTGACTATATCAATTCATCAGAACATCAATAACCATATTTAAAGCCACAGAGGGATCGGCCCGCGAACGCAAGATGAAGGCCATTGAACATTGGCCACCTGTTGGGCAGTAGGTAGAACACTGACTATATCAATTCATCAGAACATTAATAACCATATTTAAATCCACAAAGGGATCGGCCAGCGAACGCAAGATGAAGGCCATGGAACATTGCCAACCTGTTGAGCAGTAGGTAGAACACTGACTATATCAATTCATCAGAACATCAATAACCATATTTAAAGCCACGGAGGGATCGGCCCGCAAACGCAGGATGAAGCCCATGGAACATTGGCCACCTGTTGGGCAGTAGGGAGAACACTGACTATATAAATTCATTAGAACATCAATAACCATATTTAAAGCCATGAAGGGATCGGCCCGTAAACGCAAGATGAAGGCCATGGAACTTTGGCCACCTGTTGGGCAGTAGGCCGAAGACTGTGACTATATCTATTCATCAGAACATCAATAACCATATTAAAAGCCACAGAGGGATCGGCCCGCGAATGCAAGATGAAGGCCATGGAACATTGGCCACATGTTGGGCAGTAGGTATAACACTGACTATTTCAATTCATCAGAACATCAATAACCATATTTAAAGCTACGAAGGGATCGGCCAGCGAACGCAAGATGAAGGCCATGGAACATTGGCCACCTGTTGGGCAGTAAGTATAACACTGACTATTTCAATTCATCAGAACATCAATACCCATATTTAAAGCCATAAAGAAATCGGCCAGCGAACACAAGATGAAGGCCATGGAACATTGGCCACCTGTTGGTCAGTAGGCAGAAGACTGTGACTATATCAATTCATCAGAACATCAATAACCATATTTAAAGCCACAGAGGGATCAGCCCCCGAACGCAAGATGAAGCCCATGGAACATTGGCCACCTGTTGGGCAGTAGGCAGAACACTGACTATATCAATTCATCAGAACATCAATAACCATATTTAAAGCCACGAAGGGATCAGCCAGTGAACGCAAGATGAAGGCCATGGAACATTGGCCACCTTTTGGGCAGAAGGCAAACACTGTGATTATATCAATTCATCAGAACATCAAGAACCATATTTAAAGCCACAGAGGGATCAGCCAGTGAACGCAAGATGAAGGCCATGGAACATTGGCCACCTGTTGGGCAGTAGTCAGAACACTGTGACTATATCAATTCATCAGAACATTAACAGCTGTATTTAAAACCACAGAGGGATCAGACAGGGAACGTAGGATTGGGGGTGGGGTGTGTTATGAAACATTGGCCACCTGTTGGGCAGAAGGCGTAACACTGTAACAATATCAATTCATCCCATCATTAGTAACCATATTTAAAGCCGTGAATCCCTCAATCAGCATAAACTTTGGGGGCTATGGAATGTTGCCAACCTGTTGGGCAGTAGGCATAACACTGTGACTATATCAATTCATTAGAAAATCAATAACCATATATTTTTTATTTTTTTTATTTTATTTTATTTGCATTTTTGAAGCACTCACACAGCACCGGGGGCATCGAGGCGATATTACAGGAATATGTTTTAGTTGCGTATTTATAACAATAGGCGCGGACCCGGGGATCGAACCTGTGTTGCTCCGTGTCATCTTGTTTCCAAGGCGAGCACGTTTCTGCTGAGCTATCCTCCCTATTTAAAGCCATGGAGGGATCGGCCCGCGAACGCAAGATGGTCACCATGTAACATTGGCCACCTGTTGGCCAGTAGGCGTAACACTGTGACTATATCAATTCATCAGAACATCAATAACCATATTTAAAGCCATGGAGGGATCAGCCTTCAAACGCAAGATGGACGCCATTTAACATTGGCCACCTGTTGGGCAGAAGGCGTAACACTGTGACAATATCAATTCATCACAGCATTAATAACCATATTTAAAGCCGTGAAGCCCTCCATCAGTGTAAACTTTGGGGGCTATGGAATGTTGCCCGCCTGTTGGGCAGAAGGCATAACACTGTGACAATATCAATAAACGGGAACTGAGGATAAATAATGATTGATAGAGGAACCCTGGTGTGGGCCACCAGAAGAGGTGAGCAAAAGGGGCAAACTTGGGAGGCAGTGAGAGGGGACGGGAGATTATGATCTAGACAAGTATCTCTCTACCAGATGCCAAAAAACATCAATTAAAGGAGGTCTTGTAATTTAGTACCGCAAGTGCACGTCTCTTTACCGCTTGAAGGTTACCGCCAATATATGCCCAGAGAGTGTATCAGTTTTTCCCCAATATGCTGTGAATGGTGTATTCATCATATTACATAAGAGGTCCAAGAGTTTCCCTTTGGCTGGGGAAGAACTCGGTAGGACGACTGGGGATTCAAATGCAATGGTCTGTACTGGGACGACACCGGGAGCTGGAAGTATTTGGATGGTCTTCCAGAACTGCATTCGAAAATCATGCGTTTCAGATCCAGTTCAGCTCTCTACATTCTGTTGGGTGATTGATTAACGGGAAGTTAGGTTGATTGGCAGAAGCAGGAGCCACGGATGTATCCATAACTGACTCTTTGACTCCAATGCTGTTTCTTAGTCCCAGAGGGAATGCATTTTAGGTGGTTTCAGTTGCACAAACCTTAAAAATTAAATCTCAGGTAGCACAGCATTTCCAGCCGGCTCCTACAAAGCTCCACTAGCAGCACCAGGACCTACATTGGTAATACCCCTTATGGCCATATTCTGCCGTCTTTTAGGTGAGCCTGCTGTTCAGAATGCACAATGGCCCAACAAGGCAATCTCAATACTCATTTCAGGATTTCCACAATACATTTCTTCGTTCTCTGTGTGAGCCATTCAGTAGCTGTAATGTTGTTGAGTGTAGCGATTATGGGTCTAAAGTTCCCACAGGGAGGTTTCTTAGGGAGTTAGGAGACACCTAGCCCATTCCACATTCAACTATCACGTGGAATATTTTCCTGGAGAGTCAGTGATGCCTGAGGTCTCTAATCTTCCTAGGAAGCGAAAAATGAAGGATCTTTTACCCACCCATAACCTTTCCAGATTTGAGGAAAGTGAGGCTGATCCCTTTCCCCACCTTTCCATATGAATGACATCAGTATCTTGCTTAATTGGCTGAAGAGCGATCTTACCTTTGGAACCGGATCTACTGCAATGCGTAAATGATCTGAGGAGCAATGAACATTGTTACGGCTTCTATCGTTACCCACCATGGGAGGTATGGTGGGGACCATTTCTGAACATTTTCTTTGACATTATCTAGGATTCTCCTAACATCAAGCCAGACAGCTCTATCAATATCATTTGTAAATTTCACCCCATGATATCTACATGCTGTGTCACGCCCTGGAACATCACTGCTTCCTAGCACATCAAGGGTGCAAGTACCTTCAAGAGGGAAGAATTCCATCTTTAATCTGCTTAGTGACTACCTAAAGACTTTGGCATAATCATTTATCTTGTCTGTTATTTGTGGAACCAAGGTAATGGGCACGCCATCGGCATCGGCTGAACGTTCGGACTCCAGATCTGTGATTTGTATTCCTTCATTGGGCTTGTTATGTCGTATTACCGCTGGAAAGGGTTCCATGACCAGCCGAAAATAATAGAAGTGACGCAGACCCTTATCTGGTTCCTCTTTTCAGGTCAAAGTGTGAAGAGGTACACACACTGACCAAAAAAATCAATGTCCTTGGGATATTGGAAAGCGATTTAGTCAAAGTACAGAAGGTCTGACACAGTTCAAAGTGTTCCAATGGCACGGGGAAAGGTAGCCAATAGCACTTGGTTGAAAGCCTTTTCTGCGTTAAGGGACATCAAACCGCTGGATTATGCATCAGTGGACCAGTCTTAAGTATGATATGACAGTATTGTTGTCTGAGATCCTGCCCTTTATAAACCATGGTGTTTTTTTGGGGAGTAGTGAGCAAAATACCACAGATAGCCTATCTGCTAGTATGTGCACACAGTTGTTCCAGTCTTGGTTAATAGGCAAGACAGGCCATTATTTGGCCACCTTAGTTTGGCCTTTGCCTGGCATGGGTTGAACCATAAACTGTGAACCAGTGCATGGGTACCCAAAGTGCTGGAAAATCACACATAGCTGTGGTGCAAGTATAGATTGGAAAGCCTTATAAAAAGCTGCAGGAAACTGCCAGAGCTTTTTCTTATATTTTTGCTCATAATGGAGCCAGTAGCTCCTAATTCAGAGAAAGCTGCATTTAGGCCTTTCATACTTTTGCCCTTTAGCTAGAGACCAGTGGTTCTGTTCAGTTTCCTATCAATGAGTTCTTGAATGGGAACTTAATTAAAGTGTAGGGACTTGTAGAACGGGAGGAATGTTTTGGTAATGTCTTTCCCATTGGAAGGTAGGCCCCAGTCAATTTTAGGAATGGCGGAAATTTGAGTACGAGCCCACCTTATTTATAGAAAGTTCACTGGCAGTATCATACCAACTGAGTAGCCAACATCGCCAGCCATACTCTTCCAGTTAGAATGGAACTTGTATTTGTACTGTCATTTTTGGAGAACAGCTAGTGAATATCATTCCTTGACGATATGCCACCCCTTTCTCCAGCTCATTCAGCTTTGCATTCATCCTCAAATATCCACAGGCCATCATTGATATTGTTGTGTTCCTGGCACGGGGCTTGAAGGAACCTCAGCCATTTGTTGGGTTTGCATCCCTCAGATTGATAAATTGGAAGAATTCATTCATGGCTGTTACAGGCCCAAATTGTGGCAGTCGTCTAGTAAACTATGGGAGCTATATGATCCAGTACATTTGTTCATGCTAATACAAATATCTATATAAATAAAAATGTAAATGTTAATTTGTTCAAAATCTTGAATCTCCGAAAGTTCTTCACCCATTGCTTTGAAATTTGGACACAACGTTGCATTCGAATAGGAGAGTGTTTTTATATGCCTGCTATACATAGATGGCACACCTGTGACAGGTATAAACATGCTTTTTCTGAAAAACAGCGCCATCTGTTTGACGTAAAAGCAACACACGTTATACTGAAAATGTTACTGCAAAACAGTGCCATCTGTTGGACGTAAAAGCAACACATGCTTTTTGTTAACAATTCCATTTCAATGTTTCCGCAGCAGAGCGACGTGCAGACAGACTTTTGGATGCAAGGTTGCGAGCACGGCGATAACATTCTGCAGCTTCAGATATGCTTTGTTCTCAACAGAATGAACGCGACGAGCTGAGAGTGGCTTCAAGACGTCAACGAGAAACAGCAGTTCAGCGTCAAACACGACTCCATGCTCAGCAATCACGCGATTACAATCGCCTTGCATTCCAGTACAACCCAGCTGATGATTATACACCATGACTGAAGTGTGTCCTTATTGCAAGGCACTGAAAATTTAATGGAGAAACGAAAGGAATGTGTTGCGCCGCCGGGAACATTAAACTGCCTCAACTTGGAGAACCACCAGAGCCATTAAAAACTACCCACAAGCATTGTCAAATTAAGCATATTAGAAATGTGCGCTTTCTCTTTTTTTTTCTTTTACATTTAACCAGACTGAGCCACAGCAACGCGTGGCAGGGGACAGCTAGTTTAGAATAAATACGCTCCTTACAAAGCCCCATCACATTCTGAGTGTCTAAATGGCCATTGTGGACCCTTTTTTGCTACACCTACATTTGACCACTCCTACTCCCCCAGCTTCATTCCTCCCCTTCCCGTACCTATGACTAGTACAGGAGGAAGGGATGGTGTCTCTGGCCTCATTGAGTTGAGTAAGCAGTCCTCACCTTGTTAAATAAAAAAAAATCCTTCTGCCAGTCCCAGTGTTTTCACATACATGCTGACTGCATGTTAGCCATTGATGCATGTGTTTTGCATGTAAAGTATAGCAGAGTCCTCAACTGTAGACAGTTGCCCTAGGGATTATCTCGGGAGGATAGCTCAGCGGCAATGTGATTGCCTTGGAAGCAAACACTGGTTCGAACCCCGGGTCCGCGCTTAGAAACCTCTGGGTATTAGGCGTGTTATAAATAACCTATCATATCATATCAGCTATTTGCAATACCCTCTCGTGCTGCAACCCATAGAGTAGAGTGAATCCGATGAAAAATGCTGTTGCATAGCCACTGACATGGTAGTCTTCCTTATGCCTTTGCAATATGCGCTGCCTGAAATATGCACTGTTTGATTTAAGAATTATTCATCCTAGTCATTTCTGCTTATAACAGAATGTCAAATACTGTTCTCTCACGTCATATTGCTCCTTTTATTTACATGTTTGCACAGACTACGGTCTTCTGAAGGGCGCTCATCCACTCCAGTGCTTCGGGCTATACCAATGCCAGAACGCACTATACAAATATCAAATAACAATACATACTAGCTACACCCTGTGATGCTACAAAACAAAAGCAGATTCACGCAGGAGTTAGGCATGTTTCCAATGTTGACTGGAGTGGGACAGAGGTATGCCTATACCTGCAATCACTTTGGTTTCCATGCGGTTGACCTCAATTTACTAGGAATCTGCTTGCACTGCCTCATCTGCAAGACATATTTTCTTTCATAATTCACTAGCAGAAGTATCAGTTCTCCGAAAATGTTCTGTAGGCAGACTTGATAACACTCTCAACAATGGTTGAATATGAATGATCTTGCAGGTCGCTGTTCCGCCTCACCCTGGCATGGTGCAGTTTGTTGTGGTGCATTGCGGCAGGCTCGGACTGCCCTATAGGGCAATAGGCCCAAGGTCGAACCAAAAACACAAAATGCTAGTGCAGGCCAATGATTTGGGTCAAAGTGGGCCACTTATTTAGCCAATTTGGGCCAGTTTGATGAGTTAATTCACTAGTTTTGACCAGTGTTGCTGAATAAAGATTTTTTTTAATGCAAAATATGCATCACACATTATTTAAACAAATCCCCATTGGTTATTATTCAAACAGTGTCACAAAAGGAATGAATAGCCATTTGCAACTGTGGACCACTTCTTCATTGGTGCCGAGACAATTGTATGGCCCAGGCCGACCCTGCATTGCGGTGCAAATATCTCAGAAACCATGCATCCTAGGGTCTTGAAACATAGTTATCGAAGTCTGTTCCTCGTGTCAGGACTGGTTGAGAAAATATTTTAGTTTCCTTTCCCGGTAAAACATGGTTTACGGCTTTGTCGGCAGACCCCATCTCTCAAAAATCCTCTGGAAGTGCAATTTCAATTGATGTGGAAAACATTTTTGTTTGCCTTCCTGGTAAACATGGTTTACGGCATTGTAAAGCTTGTTTCGAAACAACATTTTTTGTTTCCCTTCCTGGTGAACCTGGTTTACGGCTTCGTCGGCAGGCACCATCTCTCAAATATCCTCTTGAGAAGTAATTTCACCTGATGCAGCAAAAAATTGGAAACTTCTGGAATGCTACCTGCTATCACATTTGCCTGTCAGGCCCATTCACTACCCATGCATTTTTTGTTTCCCTTCCCTGTGAACATGGTTTACGGTTTTGTTGGCAGGCCACAAACCAACAAACACATTTTGACTTTTGCTTAAACCTGTGGAATTGGGTGTCATGTAGCCAGTAATATCCGAGGGGGTCCTAAAAGGTAACTTTGTAAACCGCGGTGCATATTGGTGAAACGGTGTGGAATTGTATAAGGAACAATGCTTCGCCAAGCCACAAACTCACCAACACATTTTAACTTTTAGATATATAGATAACAGTAGAGAGAAAACACTCAATTTAGCGCCTCCTGCGACCAGGGCCCAAGGCCACTGCCTAGTTTGCCTAGTGCTTGCACCAGCCCTGAAGGAGGTAGCAGAGCTTAGAGGGGAGCCATTTAATCGGGTGTAAGCGACAGTAAAAACAGCCTGCAACCCTGCACTCCTACCACTGGCCTCTCGCAGGCAGATCCCATCAAAGACCTGGAGTGACATCGGGTCAATTTGATAGAATCATGAAATGTACAGGGGTCTTTGCTTCCTGTGCATTGAGGTGGGCCGACATCTGTTATTCAGTGGCCAGGAGGGATGTTTGCATGGTGGCCTGTGAGCATTCCACCATTGTCGTGAGGGAATGGAGGGGGCAGAAGGGGGGAGGGTCACGCTCAGAACTGATCAGAAACCTTTCAAGCATTTTATTGTGCAGTAGCGAACAAAAACATGTCACCATGTTTGTGTGAATAGCTTCAAGGTTTCAGGAATTTGTCTCTATGAAATACGATATAAACCGATGGACAGGACCAGTCTGTGGGTTGTGTATTGTGACTGCCTTGGGGGCCGCTGAGACTTCAGTGGACATGAAGAATGGTAAGGATGGCCTCACTGCAAAGTGTCTAGAGCCTGGACTGAAATTGACACAAATGAATGTTGAGAAAAAATCATGGATGGTGACGATACCTGTGATGAGGCCAAGTGTTCATCGCCCAAAGGGGGGAGTCTGAGGAACAATAAGGACCAGGCAAAGCCACCTTCTCCATTATGCGTCCACTGGAGGTGGTAAATGGGGGTTCTCTCCGATCGCCCCAGCACGCACTTCGAAGCTGTCCGCTGCCAGTTGATGTGCTGCGCTTTGTAGCACTTAGAAGAAGCTTCTAGTCTCGTCCTGAAGGTGGTTAACCTATTGTCCCGTGTGGTGCTTCTGGTGGGTGTAATGAGTGTCCTGCAACACTTGCCGTTTCACCGTACCCAAGGAGTATATTCATACATTGTGTTATACTCACACCGACCATTAGCACAATTCTAAGCGCTGCCACTTTTGTCAGATAAGGAAACAGGGAGATGAACTGGCTTGTATAGGAACACACACTCAGCCTCATTAGGAGTTTGGTGGTATCTCGGCGGTAACACCATGGATATACCACCAAACAGTATTACTGTAACCACCACTTTAGATGGCGGTATTTCCACCAAATTACAAGAGGTGGTAGGCGGTGTCAGTCACCAGTAACTGGAGTCCAAAGAACTGCATGGGAATTTCAGCAGTATTATCACCGGCGGTATTATCACCAGCAGTAATACCTCCGATTTGGCAATTTCAGCCGGAAAACTGGAGGTGTTTCCTCTGCCTTACCTCCAAACCTGTAGTTCAGCGGTGAGGTAATGCGGCAGTAATATAGTTGAAACTCCATTACCATGGTATTACCACTGTTTTTACCACACCGCCAAACTCGTAATGCGGCCTGAGTGTATAATCCAGGATTAGAATTCGACATCGTGTGTGGTGGTTGGCTGGCTGTCTGTCTTTCAGGGATCATCAGCCACGCAATGCACAGTTGTGGCACCGCATGAGAAACATGTCTTTCCAGTCTAAGGGTTGTTTACTGTGCTGGCTCTGTCTCGCCACATTCCTGGGGGTTTTCTGGGGTCAGGTTAGGCGGTAGATGCCAGCTGCTTTAGCATAGTTGTAGTGCGTGTGAGGGATTCTTTTGATGTTTTTGTCGCTTTCTAGAGCTTGTTATTTTGGCTCCTAAAACAGGTATTTTCACTTAACTGTGCACTGCTTCCTCCTGCCACGCTCATCTCTGACGTCAGACCCTTTGGCAACGCGCCCACATAACTTACCAGCGCATTGCTGAGAGTACAATTACAACACATGTCTGGAAAAAAATTAATGCATGTATGCCACACTCACTTTGTTATCCCCCTAACATGACAATTAGGCTTAAACAAGCATTGGCAAAGCCAAACGTTTTAGGATTTGTGAAGTTTTGGGATAAGTAGTTCCAGGCGCTGCCAGAATGGAACTACCTGGCCGTAAGACTGATACAGCTGGACAAGGTGAGCACCTGGGCATATGATAGCAATGCCTGGCAAATGCTTAGACACAGATCAAAACTGCAGGCGTTGCCAATGTTTGTTTTTATCAGGACTTCAGAGGTGAGGACGCACATACTGCTTATCAGTCAAGTGACTGAAGACACACTTGGTTAATTCATTAGCACGTTTACATCTGCAGCTAAGCCATTCACTCCCAGAACACTACTTTCAAATAACACAGGCAGCCCCTTTACAAAATAAAGTTTGATGTTACTGCTTGATAAAAGTAGACAGGGGTATGTGTATTGGGCGGGGAGGGGTAGGTATTGGGTGGGAATGGCCATAGGGACAAGCATGGTCATATGCAGTCAATAGATGATTAAACAACTTAACCAAACAGCACCCACATCTCATCTCTCTCCTACCTATCTTCACTTCCCATGAAGGACAATAGTTTTGGCTTTCAGCGCCACCTAATGGCCAAAACTAGAAATGATTGGTGGGGGGTCTAGATTAAATGGTCAGTTTTGAAAATAAAGCTAAAACATGCGAGGCAGGAAGAGTGCAGGAGCAACGATGGTTTGCACTTTGGCAAAATTTGAAGACTTGGCAATATAGTTTATTATTTGATAACAATGATAATGCATATTAGTGCCTAGTTGCCTCTGGGTTTTGTGTGCTATACAAATGACAAAATAAATAAATAAATGCTTTCAGTTAGCACACAAGAGCTCTGTATATGAATTATTCATTAGGAATTACAAGGCTGTTGGCAGGGCACCCTCCCAGTTCTGGCTGGTTTCCTACCAGTGGACTCCGTATGGGGATGGCCGATTGAGAGATGGCAAACAGGAAGTAAGCACTGCTGAAGTGCTTTGCATCGTGTTGGCAGTCCTGGTCATTCCAGCCCATGGGTTTCCAGTCACACATATGAAAGTATTGGTGCTGCTCCAGCGTCATGGCCCCAGTGGAACCGGTGCCCGTGCCCTCACATTACACCATGCAGACTCATTTCACAAGCCAACAGGGCTTCACTAGGTTGGCCTGAAATCGGCCCCTTCGTCTTGCCCATCCACCCTTGTAATGGCCTTCTTACTTCAGTGTTAGGCCCTGTCGGGCTGCTAGCTAACATTGTAGCATTTGTTGGGTGTATATTATATCCTGATAATATCTTACTGAAATATATTGAAAATCAAAGTTATTGACTATAACCAAAGTGTGGAGACCTAGAAGCTCCCCGTAAACCCTTTCTTCTAGACCAGTGGTCTGCAACCTTTGCCTCTCCAGAGTTTTTGGACTACAGCTCCCATCAGCTCTAGCCAGCCTAATCAATGGTGAGGGGTCATGGGAGTCATAGTCCAAAACATCTAGAGAGCCACAGGTTGCAGCCCCCTGTGCCTTGACCATCTAAACGTACCCTTAATAGTCTGTGCTTGCAATTGTATCCATGTTTTGTATCTTCCTGTTGTACAGTATGACGTCCTAGGGCTTCAGGGACATCTTTCTGCTGGACTCAAGCCAGGTGAAGCCCGTAAAGTCCTATTTGTTCCATAGCATTTTTGGACTTTTTCCTGGGTGCAGGAGACCTGATTGTTTGCTAGAGCTTGGAGGGCAGGTTTTTTGATAGATTTAGGGTGAGAGTCAGATATGGGGCGTTTTGGGTCAGTGTGCTTAGTTTATTGAAAATTAGATGTACGGGGTCTCACCACAAGTTGGGCAGTATCCCGACTGGGATACCGACCAACTGTATTTGCGTTACCGCCAACCCGTCCAGTAGTATTACCACCGGAATACGGGTTGGGCACTAAACGTAATTCCCCATTGAGTCCATTGAACCCAATGGGGATTTTTTTGGCGCAATTACCGCCAGCAGTATTATCGTGTGGTAATTACACCGAAAATCAGCATTTTTCCAGCACTTTTACCCCCAGCTGAGAGATTGGGTGGACACTTAAATGTGGCAGTAACACTGAGGTGGGAGAGACTCTACCAAGTCTTTAGCTCACTGTCCCTTTCACAGAGAAGAAATTTCCTTGCATATCAGCCTTTGTCCTGCCCAGGGGCAACCCAGCACCGAAATGCTAGGCAATTCTCCTCTGGACAAGAGTACCAACAGCAACCCCATAAACATGTTTAGCCTTGTTGGGCATCATCAGTGAGGTGGGCTTTGTTCGTGCTGGTAGAGAGATTCCCAGACCCCCCATTTGTTTTGCATAAATTAATTTTGGGTCTCACCCTAGGTTACCAGGGCGATCCAGACGTGGACCCCTTGCTCACTCTTCTTTGAGAGGCACAGTTTCACCTCACTGATGATGCCCAACAAGACTGAAACACGTGTGTGGGGTTGCTGTTGGTACTCTTGTTCAGAGGAGAATTGCCTAGTATTTTGGTGCTGGACTGCCCCTGGGCAGGACAAAGACTGATATGCGTGGACATTTCTTCTCTGTGAAAGGGACAGTGAGCTAAAGACTTGGGGTTATTCACCCAAGAACAGGCCATTGGGCTGTGTTCGTGCTCGTAGAGAGATTCCCAGACCTCCCTTTGTTTTGAATTGTATATAATACAGATCAGGTCTAAACCTGTTTGCTCCATTTTTTATTATCAGAGCAGCAAAATTAGGGCTAAATACATTTGTTCCATTTTTTTGTAAGTGCAAATCTTGGATAATCTGGCCTCATGTTCTTTAAAATGCTTTTGAAATAAACGTGGAACATAAACGTAACTTCAAGGTAAGAGCATTCCAGAGCTGAAGATCTAACACTTGGAATAATGGGATATTAAACTGTGTAACCCCTAAAGATGAAGAATTTAACTGTCTTGTTACTTGGTTTGATGAAAGACAGGGGTCAAAGCATGAATACATTTAAAGACAATACAAAAAAAGTCAAAGCCCCACACCTTTTTTGCTTGAGCTGAGCTGAAATGACAGAGATACTTGAAGTCATACAGGTAAGGTAATCACGTACTTCCATTCCTAACAGTTCTGACGTTTGCTGGGCATCACTTCTAACTCTGAATGGAGGCATGAGGGGTGTCCTCATTTGCCTCCCTTTCACTATCTCATGGGGTGTAAGATGGTGGTCTGAACCTGATTGGTTCCTTAATGCATATAATGCCAGTGGTAGGCAATGCAACCACCATTTCTTCAAGGTCAGTTTCAACTTAGCTATTCTTTACTTTAAGCAAGCCATTGAGGCTTTCACATATCCCATTCCCTTGTGGATGATAAGCTGACAAAAATGTGCGCTTTTATACCGAGCAATAAGCTTATTTGCTGAAATGTTTCATTTACAAAATGAGGACATTGGACTTCATCACGAGTTGGGCGCTAACGCCGGCGCTAATAGCGCTGGCGCTATCTGCCCTACCGCCAAACCCCCCGGTGCTATTAGCGCCGGATCATGGGTTTGGTGGTAATGGAAGTCCCCATTCCCCACTGAGCCCATTCGGGAATGACCCATTCCCCATTGGGCTCAATGGGGAATTTTCACGCTCATACCATCGGCAGATTTCCCGCCGGCGGTATGAGTGCGAATTTCTCAGCGGATTTCCCCCCAGCTCAGAGCTACATGTTGCTTTCTTCAATTCCTCATACCCTTCCTCCATTTCCTCAGTCCACACAATTTTCTCTTTTGTTGCCTGTGCTTTCTTAAGAGCTTGCAATAAGGGCCTTATGTATGAACTGTAATCAAAGACCCATGCTCTAACATAATTGCCTGATCCTAGAAATCTCTGCATGTGTTTTATCGTGAGTGGCTTTGTGGTTTTCAAAATAGCTTCAGCTCTTTCAGGAGTAACCTCCTTTCCTTCGTGTGAAATTAATTGACCTATATACAACACTTCTTATTGACAATACTGTAATTTCTCCTCATCAACTTTATATCCCTTATCAACAAGTATAATCATTAGCCGAATAGAATTGTGTCTGCACTCTTCCTCTGAGGTGCTACTGACTAAAATGTCATCTATGTATTGCAACACAACACTTTCTAGATCAATATTGCTTAAGCCCATCTGCAGGACTCTATTGAAAATAGATGGAGACTCACAGTACCCCTGGGGTAGTATTGTGCTTTTCAATTTATTTCTGTTGTCTAAACATAAATGACGTCAGATCCTGTGAGTCCTTATGCAATGGGATTGAGAAAAATGCATTTTTCAAATCAATCACTGTGAAGTATCGTGCCCCAACAGAGATTCTACAAAGAATTGTCGCCGGATTAGGAACTAGAGGGAACGCAGCCTCTACATTCTGGTTAGTTGGTAGAAGGTCTTGGAATAAACGCCACAACCCCTCTTAGATTTCTTGATAGGGTACACTGATGTATTACACGGTGACTCTAACGTCACTAAGAAGCCTTGTTCCATCATGGCGGAAATTGTCTTAAAAATGCCTTCCTCTGCCTCTCAAGACATTGAATGCTGTTGTGCTCGAGGTAAAATTGCTCCTGGTTTCAATGTAATCTTCACTTCTCCAACCCCCTTCAATAGGCCTACATCATAGGGGCCTGTTGTCCATAGTGAGACTGGCACTTTCTCCATGTTTTCATAAAACTATTCGGGGTGTTTTTGTATTAACATACTTTTCTGAGGATCCTCTCGTTTTATTGCTCTTACCCAATAAGTAACACTCATTTCAAATACCACTTCATCATCAGATGGAGGATCTCTAAACATGTCCTCGTCAGTGACATCAGTCAATCTGTAACCTTCCCCAATGGCGATTACTGTACACCATTGACTGCCTTCATTGTCAAACCCATCAAGCAAAGCCATTTCTCCCTGCACTATGGCTGCTTGTAACTCTAAGGGAAAGACTCGTCCCTCCTTCTCAAGCATAGGAATCCTTAGTCTAAATAAAAACTCATCAGGTATTCTCATAGTTCTTCCCACTAAGCCTGGTAGCCATGTTAACAGAATGCATACCCCATAATGAAAAATGTATGGTTCTAATGGAACTCCTCGCATGGCCAATTGTGCTGCAAATGCCGTAATAAATTCCCTCACGTTTAAATCATGCGTTCCTAGTGTAGAACACACTATGCCTTCATCAATGAACGAAATCGTCATGTTCGATTTGGTCATTAAATCTTGACCTAATATATTGACAGGTGTCTGCCTTGAATATAGCAATGCCAGCGACATGTCACACTCTCCTATAGAGACTGGTAATTCTTCAGTAAAAGGAACTCTACTTGTAGCTCCTGTGAAAACTTGAACATTCATGGCATTGCAAGACATTGAAAACCTTCCCTCCCCTATACATGGGCATGTTGCACCCGTGTCCACTAAAAACAAAAAAGGTTTGCCTCCTATACAGACATCAACCCTCGGTTCCTCATGAGGATTCTGCATCACTGATAGTATCGAACACTTCAAGTCTCCCAGTGAGCTGTCCTATTGTGGATACAGTCTCATCCCTGTACCTGTAAAAGGATTCCCTCCATCGACAGTGACACCCCCTATTCTAGGAGTCATTAACATGTGCTTGTGCTTTGCTGTATCTGCATTGGTGAGTGCTGAGATTGCCCTTGTGGCAGATTCATTGCTGCATGCTGTGTCTCCAAACCTTGTTGCATTCTCAGCGCTTGTGCCTGCTGCACCGTTTGATTCTGAGCAAACCCATCTCCATTCTGCTGTGAATACGCAAGCGGGTCTGAAGTCCCCTTCTTGAAAATTGACCATTTTGCACAAACCCTTGACTTCTACACATGCAGGCAATGTGTCCTGTCATACCACTCATCCAACATATAAGAGGAGGTCTCCTAACCTGCCCATTTTGCATGTTTTGATTGAAATTCTGCATATTTTGAAACCCACCTTGATTATTCTGGAAATTTCCCTGATTATTTTGCTAGCTCCCTTGATTATTCTGAAAGCCGCCTCCTCGATAGCCTTCCCTTCCTCGTGGTACACACCCATTATTGCCTTGGTCAAACTGCCATTGATTATTCATCTGTGCTACGTTTGCTATTTGCTGTGAGCTTGATTTATCTCCACTAGTCAGCATTGCCCTTCAATGGCATACTTAGATAATTCCTTCTGCAACAGCTTTTTGCCGTTCCTAGCATAATCTTTCTTGCAATTCTTCTCTTGCAAGAGTCTACAACAGGGCGAGATGATCAGCTGAATTTCTGACCATGGTTACGCTTCCATACCCACTAACTTCTTGAGCTGCTTCTGGACTGGGTCTGGCAGCCCTTGGCACAATATATGGTAAAACATAGTTATAGATTTTCCCCAAGCCTCACGTGTCTCCAAGGCCCACTGCTCTTGGAAATTCTGAATGTAAACAAGCGGATCATCCCCTTCGTCCATTTTCTTTGTCATTATAGCTCCCTTATCTGACGTGTCAGGGTACAGCACTCTAAGCGCTTTCCAGACTGCACCTCTGCAGTTATTGAAAGGTGCTCCGTCATGTGCAGTGTTAACCGTAGTAACACCAGAATATTCTGCCCTTGAATAAACATCATCAGCTCTTTCCCCAAGGATGGCAATCAGGAGGTCCTCAATGTCCCCTATAGCCAACGTATTTCCTCCTGTCATTTTCTCTAACTCATGTATCCATTTCCCAGCACCCGAAGTTAAACTTGCAAGTTTACACCTTAAATTATCCTTGTCTATCTGGGCGCAAGGTACATACTGTGGTCTGGCCCCCCTTTCTCTAGTAAGGGAAACTATGAAACCCCAAACTCACTCTCATCTCCCACCATCTGTCTGTCCATAGCAAGGACAATGGTTCCGCACCGCCTTCTTCCTGGCAGCGACCTTAATCTGCTCACATATGGTGGCAATTCCCCCCTCTCACCATGGGGTTGCCCTTTAGGTTGATCTGACTGTTTCAATGATTCTGATGCCCCAGGTACAGGTAAGTCCAGATCCAACCATATCATCTCCTTATCCATTGAAAAACACCCCTCAGGACCACATGCGTCACCTCCTTCCCCTCCACGGAAGGCGTCCCTGTCTTCGTCTGACATTTCTTGTGCCCAACTTCCATAGCTTTTCTCCTCTTCATTTCTGTTAAGAGTAAGTCTATCTAAAGATAACTCTGTGGGCTTGGCACTACACGAGACTCCCTCTGTGTCATACAGTTGCATACTCTCAAGTCAATCATTTTTGCCTTTCCCTTTAATTCTTTTCTGGCTTTCATATCATGATAGACTTTATGGATTGCATCCCCAATGCTTCTAGAGTCAAACTTGTCCTCTAGATTTGCTCTAGACGGGCCTGGTAATTACTTGTTTTCTGGGAAGATCTTTTCTATATCCTCCCATGCTACTTCTGGATCAGGATTCCTTACTTCCTTCTCCATGTGATCAAGATCGTGTGCTCTCAGCCTTCTCTTTCATTCTATATCATCGTCAAATTTTCTTCTTTTTCTCGCTTCTTCTCTCACCCTGTCCTCCTCTTTTCTCTTAGCATCCCTTCTCTCGTTTGCCCTTCATATCTCCTCATCCTTTTGCCTTTGTATTCTTTTATCCCTTAATTTCTGTTCCTATTCTTCTATTCTTTTTCTTTCCAGCCTTTCCTGCTCATCGATTGCTCTCTGTCTGTTATCATGTCTTCTTTGCTCCTCTGCTCTTTCCTGTTTCTTCCATTGCTCATCTTGATACAACTGCTCCTGTCTTTGTCTATCTTTCCTTTTTGCCCCTTCTTCTTTCAATCGTTCCTCCCTTTCTTTCTCTTTCTTATCCTGTTTGTCTCGGTCTTCCCTTTGCCTCACATCCCCAATGCCTTTACCATCGAGTTTGAGCAAAATCTGACTACGCAGCCATTCGATCTGTAGACGTGCTAACTCGTCAGCTTTATCTCTTTCTCCCTTCCATCTCTTTATTTCTCTTCCTATATCTAAGGATGTACTTAGTCATTCATTTCTCTCTTTGTCACGCCTCTCCTTGTCCCTTGAGACCTTACAGATTACATCTCTCTCAGTATTTTTCTCGGGACCCTTGTTGCTGCTTTGCACAGGTGACCCATAATCCGGGTTGCTATACCACACTGCTGCCTTAAGCTCCCTCAATGGCTATAGCCCATCGTATTTCTTACTATCGCCTTCTATTTCAGGTGGGGTGGGGGGAGCAGAAGGCTCATCACCCCCCTCTTTTCATACATTGAGGATCCAATCTACAGGAGGCAGCTTATCTTTCTCCTCCTGGTACATTTAACAGAGCTCTAAGCTCGCTAGCCGTTTGTCTAACTTGTTCCCTGTATATGCTGCATGCAAATATGTCGTCATAGGTTTATAGTCATAAAATCGAATGCAAAAATGTCGAAAGTAAAAAAATCGAAAAAATAATGTCGAAAAAAATGCAAATTTCTTTTTTAATACGTTTTTTATTCGAAATGGGGGGGGATTCAACCCCCCCAACCCCCCATTTTTTTAACCTTTTTTTAAACCTTTTTTTTACATGCGGAACCCCCAAAAAAATATAAATAAAAAAATAAAGAATTCGATTTTTTTTTCGACATTACGTTTTCGAATTTATTGTAATTTGACATTTGTTTTCGATATTATGACTGACCACCGTCGTCATATGCTGCAGAACTGCTTTCGATAGTGACCCAGGTAGTGGCCATGGCATAAACATTTTCTGGGTAATTCATAGAATTTCGCACAAAAGTGGCACACGCGGCTGGCGCACAGTGTCCCCGGGCGATACACTGCGCCAGCCGCATGCGATAAAATCCATTTCATCGCACAGCGTATTCATGGATTTTAGCCTCCAAAACCAGCCGTGGCGCAGAGTGGCGCAGCGACCCTGCAGCAGCGCCAGTTACGCCCCCAAGAACGCCCTCGCACAAGGAAAATCCATCAAAATCCCCAATTCATCGCAAATGTCTGCGCTAACCCTGGACCAGTTTACAGGGCTGCCAAACAGCAAACGCCAAGTGGGGAACGTGTATTTTAGGGGTTCGCGGGAAGTTTCACACGCAATCCCAACAGGGTACGTGTATTTAAGGGGTGCGCGTGAAGTTTCACACGCAATTCCATCAGGGCACGTGTATTTCGGGGTGCGCGGGAAGATCCACACGCGATTGCCTGGGTATGTGTATTTCGGGGTGCGTGTGAATTTTCACACGCAATTCCAGCAGGGTACATGTATCTCAAGGTGCGCAGGAATTTCCATACGCGAATTCAGCAGGGTACGTGTATTTCAGGGGTGCACGGGAAGTCCCACACGCAATTGCCCTGGGTACGTGTATTTCAGGTTGCGCGTGAAGTTTCACACGCGAATCCTGTAGGGTACGTGTATTTCAGGGTGCGCGGGAAGTTTCACACATGAATTCAGCAGGGTACGTGTATTTCAGGGGTGCGCGGGAACTTCCACACGCGATTTGCCTGGGTACGTGTATTTCAGGGGTGCGCGGGAAGTTTCACATGCGAATTCAGCAGGGTACGTGTATTTCAGGGGTGCGCGGGAACTTCCACACGCGATTGGCCTGGGTACGTATATTTCAGGGGTGCGCGGGAAGTTCCACACGCGATTGCCCTGGGCACATGTATTTCGGGGTGCGCGGGAAGTCTCACACGCGATTTCAGCAGGGTACGTGTATTTCAGGGGTTCCGGGGAGTACTACACGTGAATTGGTCGTGTGGGTCCTCCCAGGTGTTCCCTCTACACCCTCCACGGCCCCTGCAGGCAGCCCACACCACAGGGGACTACCCTGGACCCCTGCTCATGTCCCGCAGGCAGCCCATCCACCATGGGCATGCCCCCCAGCCAAGCCACATGTCACCTTGCACTACTGATCAACAACGCATGTCTCCCAGCACCCCCACCCCCCAGCACTGTGGGGCACCTGCCAGCAGGCCCCCACTCATGTCCAACTCATGTCTCCCAGCACCCCCACCCCCAGCAGTCAGGGGCACCCTCCACCAGGCCCCCACTCATGTCTCCCAGCACCCCCACCCCCCAGCACTGTGGGGCACCTGCCAGCAGGCCCCCACTCATGTCCAACTCATGTCCCCCTGCATCCCCACCCCCAGCACTGTGGGGCACCTGCCAGCAGGCCCCCACTCATGTCCCCCTGCACCACCACCCCCCAGCATCCAGGGGCACCCTCCACCAGGCCCCCACTCATGTCCAACTCATGTCCCCCTGCATCCCCACCCCACAGCAGTCAGGGGCACCCTCCACCAGGCATGTCTCCCAGCACCCCCACCCCCCAGCAGTGCAGGGCACCTGCCAGCAGGCCCCCACTCATGTCCAACTCATGTCCCCTTGCACCCCCACCCCCCAGCACTGTGGGGCACCTGCCAGCAGGCCCCCACTCATGTCCCCCTGCACCACCACCCCCCAGCATCCAGGGGCACCCTCCACCAGGCCCCCACTCATGTCCAACTCATGTCCCCCTGCATCCCCACCCCCCAGCAGTCAGGGGCACCCTCCACCAGGCCCCCACTCATGTCTCCCAGCACCCCCACACCCCAGCAGTGCAGGGCACCTGCCAGCAGGCCCCCACTCATGTCTCCCAGCACCCCCACCCCCCAGCAGTGCAGGGCACCTGCAGCAGGCCGCCACTCATGTCCAACTCATATCCCCCTGTACCCCCATCCCCCAGCACTGTGGGGCACCTGCCAGCAGGCACCCAATCATGTCCAACTCATGTCTCCCAGCACCCCCACCCCCCAGCAGTCAGGGGCAACCTCCACCAGGCCCCCACTCATGTCTCCCAGCACCCCCACCCCCCAGCAGTGCAGGGCACCTGCCAGCAGGCCCCCACTCATGTCTCCCAGCACCCCCACCCCCCAGCAGTGCAGGGCTCCTGCCAGCAGGCCCCCACTCATGTCCCCCTGTACCCCCACCCCCCAGCAGTGCAGGGCACCTGCCAGCAGGCCCCCACTCATGTCCAACTCATGTCCCCCTGCATCACCACCCCCCTGCACCGCCACCCCCCAGCAGTGCAGGGCACCTGCCAGCAGGCCCCCACTCATGTCTCCCAGCACCCCCACCCCCCAGCAGTGCATGGCCTGGGTGACCTGTCCCAGTAGGCTGACGCGGTCAACGAGCCATTCGAGATGACGTGCAGTCTCCTCATGAAAAGACTGCAGGTCACCTCGCATGGCCCGTTGACGCAACGCCACACCAGTCAGGACAGGCTCAACCCGTACCTGGATAGCCAAGTCCGCAGGCAGAGGAAGGCCAGTTGTTGTAAGCTCATCCCCTGCCTGAAAACGGGTCTGGACATAGGCATCCCTGCTGGTGCAAGATGATGCAGTGACAGGATTAGGGACAGGATTGTACACAGGCACCTCCGCGGCGGCCTGTGCTGCCTCCTGTCCCTGGTCCTGCACTGCACCACTAGAACCAGTGGAATCCCCACCTCCAGACCCCGTCTCTGTCGCTTGCACGGCCTCCTCCTCCACCAAACACCCCACCAACCTGGATGACTCCGTGCCATCTTCCCCCGTTGGGCCCTGTGGGGTCCCAGCTGCCCCTTCTGCTGCCGAGGAGTCCAATTCTGACCTCTGCCTCTTGGACCTCCCCCCAGCAGCTGCGGTCTGGGACGCGGCACCGGACTCCTCACTCCCCGACGAGATGACAACCTGGGAGGGGAGCCGGGCCTTGCGTCTCCGGCTGGCGGTGCGACCCCCGCCACTGTGCTCCACAGCACCTTCTCCGCCCTCTTCATCAGTTGATGCTGCAGACAGGGAGAAATAAAACACAGGCATCAGGGCACTGTACAATGGACACATGCACACATGACTGTTGTACATGAGTGGCATTGGCAAACCTCAGACATGGCATCACAATCGCCAACACACATGTCATTTCAACTCGCACACATGAGCCATACCACAGCCATATCGCAACAGCCAGCACCATCCATACACATACAACAGCATGAGCAGGCAAAGGTGAGCCAGACATCACATGCAACACAGGGAGTGCACTAACATGCACACACACCACCACACTTGCATGCATGTGTACACCTCTGCCAACTGTCGCAGTGTTGAGATCGGCATCCGGTGTCACATGAATCCATGTTGCATCACTGTTGCACCCTTGTCAAATACACACACACATGTACACAGTGCAGATACATGCAGCTGAAACCCACATCCATGTGTGACATCACGAACATGCCTACTTATATACACACTCATTCAAACATGTGTGCCCACACATCTGCATTTGGCATGCAAGCCTACACACACACGCACCATCCATGTCTCACACATGAGAGCCCTCGCATGTGTTAGCCTCACGGCCCTGTACACCCCCCCATACTTGGCCCCATAAAAACACATGTGCAACCTGCACACTACTGGCACACACCCACACGCACAGTTTACAATCAGGATGCATGTACACTTACTGCTCGACTCCAGACGGGTCTGCCTCTCAAGGACCTGGACGTGGAGCGCTGGGGATATGCGTTCCAGGACCCTCATCTGATCTTCCGTCAAGTGGCCCCGGCGCCCCTTAGCATCCGCTGCCTTCAAGAGGCACCGGGCCTTGTTGAGGGTCCTGGATCTGAAGTCCTCCCAGCGCTTCTTGACATGATGGAATAGTCGGACTGCCACCCCCTCCGCGTTGATGGCAGTCACGATGTCCGTCCAGATCCGAGTCCGTCCTTCCTTGCCGGCGCGCAAACTTCCGAAGAGGGCATCATACTGCCCCAGGACTTGCTCCATCAGGACACCAACTTCGGTGGCAGTGAAGCTGGTGCCCCTCTGCCTCTCTGGCCGAGGGTTGCCAGTGGTGCCAGATGTTGCAGTGCCCGACATGACAACCCCAGAGGCAGGAGTGGGTGGGCAACTGGGTCCTGGGGCTGGTCTGTGGCGCGATGGAATCCCAGTCGGGAGTCTTCGGTTCCAGCAGGGGTGGTCACAGCAACAGCACCCCTGGCTGATGTGCAGGCAGCAAATGGTAGGGCACGTGGGCAGCAGGCAGTCAGGCAGCAGCAGATGGCAGGTGGGAGCGTGCTCAGGGCTCTGGGGGGCAGTAATTCGGCCTTCTGGGCAGGAGCGTGGTCTTCCGTGTGCTTACGCGTGGCCAGCTTGATATGGAGTGATTTGGCACGTGAAAATCCAGCACGTCTGCGTGTAATTCGAGGAAAGGCCCTTAGCGCGTAAGCGCGTCAGCACACGTACGCGAATTCATTGGCCCAAAGGCCCCCAGCGTGTAGGCGCGTCTATGACATTACGTGCACATGCCTTTTCCATGGCGCGTAGGAAAAATAAGCACTTCAGAGTGTCAAAGCGTGTAATTGGTGGAAAGCGCCTCAGCGCGTATGCGCGTCTGTGACGTGCGTGCGCGGGCTTTTCCGTGTACACGGATGCATGTTACACATCCAATGACTGCACGTCAGAGTGTCAGCTCGTGTAATTGGAGGATAGGGCCTTAGCGCGAACACGCAGAAGTGACGCTGGACGTGTGGGCATGTTTAAAAGGTACGTGTAGAACGCCATTTCCTTGTACGTGCTTTCCGTGGAGAGCGAGTGGGTGAAATCTGTACTTCTTGTCGGTTCACACGCGATTTACTTCACACCGTTCCAAGTTCGTACTCCCTGTTACCTCTAACAGTTTTTTATCTTTTTGTCTTTTTCCTGGGCCTGTTTCCTCAAACAGCGTTCACTTCTTCTGTTGTCCTGTCTCCTCAGACAGCGTACAATTCTTCTTTTGGCGGGGGTGTTGCCAACACGCACACACGCGTCTTTTTCCCGCTATTTTTCCAGGCAGACGGTGAATCGCCCACGTATTTAACATCTGTGCTTGCCCCGTGTGTCGCGTACCCCTTCAGAGGTCATTCTAGGCTGCGTGTGACACGCATACGTTCATTTTTGTGTTTCTGGGTGCCACAGCGTAGTGGAGGTTTATTTTTCCACGCACGTGGCCTAGGAGGGGTTGTGTGCACATTATCTCCCTTTTTTGGGGTGCCTGTGCGTTGTGTGACCCGTCATCTTCCCCCAGGGGTCACATACAGCCTTGCTAGAGCACTAGGGTACGAATTCCATCTAGTACCCTACCCCTTTGACCCCCCAATTGCCCAGGACAATAGTTTACTGCAACTCCCATACGCACAACAACATCAGTGCCATGGTGGGGAGGCGAGCATGCGGTAAGGGTGGCAAAGGTGGCCGAGCCTCAAGAGGTGGGCCTGGTGGACACAGTAGGGGACGTGGCCGGGACTTGCAGGGTGCCCCTAGCCCCCCATGTGTGGATGACCAGTCAGGGACACCCATGCCCCCCCTGGTTGAGGGTAACGTGGCTGACACCATCCCTGCTCAGCCCTTGTTGGACCAGCCCATTGTGGTACCAGACCTGGCACAGGGTGACTCCATGGCTGACTTCCAGGTCAACAGGTCTAGGTCTAGGCCACGTGTGGAGGTGCACGTTGGTGTCACCAGGCCACGTGGGTCAGGGGCAGCTATGTCATCTGCTGCCCCGAGTAGGCAGGGTGGGGAGGCTGCAGGGGCAGCTGCGGCTCCATCCACCCCAGCTCTGAGTCTCCCAGCCAGGACAGTGTCGGTCCCAGTCCATCCTGCTGACGTTCCCCCTGACTACATCACACTTCAGCTAATGCCAGCACCAAGTCCCATGGTGAGTGTTAATTCCCACACTCCTAGTCAACAGTCCACCGGGGCTCCTGCCCCTAGTGTCTAGAGCGGTGTAGGACACTCAGGATCCCCACCACCTTCCAAGCGGAAGAGGAAGAGTGCTCGTCCAGTACAGGCTGATGCCCCAGACACGGCTACACAGTCCGGCCCGCCAAGGAAGCCCAGCTTCAATCAGGCCGAACTTGATGCACTTGTGGAGTATGTGTCCGCATATGACCACGAAATGGTGATTACTGCAGGATGCAAGACCACACATGCACAACGTCTGGCACACTGGCAGACCATCGCGGACATCATAAGTGCCCTTGGATTTGTGGGGCGCACAGCTAATGATTGCTACAAGCGCTGGAATGACCTAAAGCGCAGGGCAAATGAAAAGCTGGCCTCAAGTCATGCCGCTACTCTAGTGACTGGAGGTGGGTCTCCAGCAGAGGACATTGAACTCACTCCACATGAGTATGTTGCTGGGACCTACGTCATGGAGGGACAGATCCAAGGCATGGGAGACCTGCCAGATTACGAGGCATTGTCCGGTGAGTGCACATGCATGTGTGTGTCATCCATGTGCATGGTGTGTGTGTGTGAGGGCTTCTAATTGAGTGCCAGGTGAGGGTGTGTGTGCCTGAGTGTTTTGGGTCACCCATGTGCTTCATCCAATACATTCTGCGCACCAGGATTTGGGTATTGCAGTATCCCTTCTGGCAACAGTAGACATTTAGCCCAACATCACGGCAGTTGCCCTTGAAGTGTCATCTTGCCACAACATTGTTGCGTATTATTCTGTGTTCATTCAGGCTGATTGTTTGCATTCCACCACTTTCACTAGGCATTTCTCAGTCCTATTGTCACATGTGTGACATGGCTATGGTACATGCCGTCTGTGTGATGGCATGTGTCATGTATGTGTATTGGACATGCCAATCACAGGCCAATGTGTGATGGCACTGCTAGCCAGCATGCAGCAAATGTGTTGGTCTTCCATCTTGGTGTCATCAATGTGTGCATGCATGGGAGGGTTATAGTCATGTGGGACATGTTTCAATGAAGTACTGGTTCTGTTGCTTCTCAGCCCTAATTGTGTGCCATGGTGCTAATGCCTGTTCCCATTTCTTTTCTTTCATGTCTTTGCAGGGGATGATGCACTTGATACTGCTGGGGTTGTGGAGATGGTGCAGCCCCAGGAGGGGTCTCAGGCCCGACCCAGCACCAGTGAGGGACGTGGTGTGGTGGTGGGTGAGAACCCACACTTGCTGCAGACCATTCTCTCGAGGGGTGTCTCTGGGTGCACCTCCCCCGAGCTCTATTCAGCTGTCGATTCGGATGATGAGACCTATGTGCCATCGCAGGTAAGTGTTTCTGGGAGGGATTCTGTACTGTCCAACCCACCTGCACCAGGGGTAGAACCCTCAATGTGGATGTCAGTGTTGGTAGGTCCGCCTTTGGTGGTTACGGATGCAGGGTCACACTCCGCAACATCTGATCCTGTTCCTGGGCCAGCAGATCAGAGGGAGAATGCAGTCCTGCAGCCTCAGGCAGTGCCGGTACAGCAAGGCGCAGTTCTCCTTGCCCCAGGACAGGTGTGGTGCCCGCCGACGCGGTGGCTGTACGTCACCTGGCAATACCGCATGGGAGCAACCCATACACGGTATGGCAAACCAACAGGCAGCATCATCTGAGATGATGGCTCAGGCCATGGATAGGGTGGCCACTTCCATTGTCCCCCAAGAAAGGCTGATGGAACAACTACAGCAGGCAACAGACTCCATTTGCCAGTCACACAGGGAGGACATGTTGGCGTCCAACAGGGACAGACGGGCGGCACTGGAGACTCTGCGGGAAGCCATTTCTATTGAGTCCCAGGGCCACAGGGAAGCCCTGAGGGTGGAACTCCGTCAGCTCAGGGTGACTCTTGTTGAGCTTGAGGCTTCAACTGACACGAGGAAAGAACAGCAGCTGGAGCGGCTCACACGTACGCTCTCAGCTGAGATGCAGGCAACTCGGGAGGAGGTCCGGGCATCCCGTGAGTTGTTGCATGGGGACCTCCGCACGATTATCCTCCAGAACCAGACCTTCCACACCCGCATGCTTGCTGCCATGGAGGACCAGACTAGGGCTTTGCGTGGGCTGCCTCCCATAGTACCACCACCTCCTGATGCAGCTGCAGAGGGTGAGGAGAGCGACAGCAGCGATTCTCTAACAATAGGGCAGCCGTGCAGGCCATGAGCCCATGGTGGTGGTTTTTTTCCCCAAAATCCACACAGGTGGGTTTTGGTGTGCACCCTGTCCTCGGACCTCCTGGGTGGCCTCCCCCACCTCCCCTGGCCCATACATGGCCATTTTTGATTTTTTGATTTTTGATTTTTGATTTTTTTTACAGTGTGTTGCCTTGTGTGGCTCCCGTGGGCATACGCTGTATTGTGGCTGGGCACATGCAGGCTTGTCCTGAATTTGGGTTAGATGCTTGGGTTTGTGTGACACACACCCCTCCTGCTTCCCGTTTCCATGGGCTTGCAAAGGGTGTGCCCAAGTGACATTGATTTACACAGTGACGTTGGACTCCCATTTGCTGTGTGGGCAGCCTGTAGTCAATACTGTGTATACATTCCGAGTGCATATTGTTGTTGTATTGTATACTGCATGGTGTATTGATATGTGCCTCTGCATCCATCTCATCCTCCTAATTTGCAGGTCCATTCCTCATGTCTTCACAAGGCGGTCTACTTTGGAAATGGAGTCCATGTTGTAAGCAGTGCACCTACACCTTTGCGTGGCGCTAACACTGTACAGTTGGAAGTGGTCGAAGTGCTGGCATTATCAGGTAGTGAGACTACCAATTTTTTAAATCCGTACTGTCATGTTTATGGTAGGTTTGAGGTTGTGTAGGTGATTTGTATTATTGCTAAATATTTGGTAATGTGTGTTGTTGGTCCTCCATTACTGTGAGCATTTCATGTGTGGCCAGTTTCCATTAGGGACACTGTACTTCGTGACACTTGTGTCATGTTGTGGGGATCACTTTGTTTGCTCTCACATAGCATGACATGCCATGGTGTGTTGTGTGGCGGTGCCGGGGAGGGGTTGGGTAACATGGCACTGTTCTCATGTTGTATTTTGCAAGTGGGTATTCATTTTTGCTGCATAGAAGTGTGTCTTTTGATGACACTGCATTGGTGGTGTTTGTGTAGGTAGGGATGCACACATTGTGACACTTCCAGGTGAACAATCTCAGGCTGCTATGGTTCTGACAGTTGACTATCCCTTCATTCATCATCATTGTCAGATTGAGTGAGTCATCATTGATTGTCAGATGGTATGTGCCAGGGCTGTGTGCACTCCACAGGGGTGTGATTTCTATGTGAAGTAATTAGCCACCAGCTGCGTACGGGCTGCCTCACCCCGTTCCCTTTCCCCTCCCAAGCGCAGTGGGCGTGCATGTGGTTGGGGATGTGGGGGCACCACCATGTCCACAGCCAGGCCCCGGCGTGTTGCAACATTGTGCAGGACACAAGCTGCCACTATGATCCTGCACACTACTTGGGGAGCGTATAACAGCTGCCCGCCAGAACGGTCAAGGGAGTGAAAGCGTGACTTGAGCACTCCGAATGTGCGCTCCACTATGCCCCGGGTTGCAATATGGGCTGTGTTGTATCTTACCTCGGGAGGCGTGATGGGGTTCCGAATTGGCGTCATCATGTGGGTGCTCAGAGGGTAGGCACTGTCCCCTGGGGAGGTGGTGATGGGTATCATTAGTGGGGTAGTGACATTACTATGTATCTGACATGTATGCATGTGCAGTGGCATTTATACTCACCAAGCAGCCATGCATCGCCATGCCACCCAGCTTCCATGTCCCGGTTTAGGGTTGACATCCTGTAAATGAAGCTGTCATGGGTGGACCCTGGATAGTTGGCATATACTGAGGTGATGATTCCCTTGGCATCACATACTACCTGGACGTTGATGGAATGCCAGTGCTTGCGGTTTCTATTGATGTGCTCAGATGCCCTGGGAGGACGTAGAGCCACATGGGTGCAATCAATGGCACCTAGCACTTTGGGGAATTGTGCCACCCCGTAGAAATCCTGGATGACAGCCTGCCTTTCTGCAGGTGTTCTGGGTAGGTGTATGTGCCTGCGGACTAATGGGCGTGCAGTGATGATGGCCAACACCTGGTGTAGGCACCATGACTGCGTGGCCTGTGACACCCCCCCCACTATGGCACTTGTCCGCTGAAATGATCTGGTAGCCAAGAAGTGCAGTACATTGAGGACCTTCTCCAGCCGGCTGAGTGCTTGGGAGAACAGGGTGGGTGATGTGAGGTCATCCTCCCACTCACGGACCAGGTCGAGTATTATGTGAGGTGGAAACCTGTACCTCCCATACACCTGGTCATCAGGCATACCAAAAAGGCTGGTTCTGGGTGTAAAGATTCTGGCCCTGACTATCCTCCTCCTCCTCCTGCGGTATCCCACGCCCACTGCTGCTAGGAACGGTATATTCATCCTGGCGTCTGAGCTTGTTTGTTGTTTGCACACACTTTTATGCTGCGCGGGTCGACATACGCCTGCTTCCTGCGAGTCGACCTGCGCCTGCTTCATGCTGGTGTACGTGTTTCCGGATTGGACTGTCTTTTTTGGCGCGTTGTAGGCGACTGTGTAAATCTTCCCGCCCACCCCAGGAATACACGTAACACGCTCTCCCAGGCCCAGTCACGTGTAAATCTTCCCGCCCACCCCGGAATACACGTACCCCACTCTCCCAGGCCCAGTCGCGTGTGGAAGTTCACGCGAACCCCAGAACACAAGTACCCTGCTAATATCGTGCGTGGAAGTTCACGCGAACACGTAATACACGTACCCTGCTGAAATCGCATGTGAAACTACCCGCGCACCCCTGAAATACACGTACCCAGGCCAATCGCACTGCTGGGGGGTGGGGGTGCTGGGAGACATGCGTTGGTGGGCAGTAGTGCAAGGTGACATGTGGGTTGGCTGGGGGGCATGGCCATGGTGGATGGGCTGCCTGCAGGACATGTGCAGGGGTGCAGGGTAGTCCCCTGTGGTGTGGGCTGCCTGCAGGGGCCGTGGAGGGTGTAGAGGGAACACCTGGGAGGACCCACATGGCCAATTCACATGTAGTACTCCCCGGCACCCCCGAAGTACACGTACCCTGCTGAAATCGCGTGTGGAACTTCACGCGCACCCTGAAATACACATACCCTGCAAATTTGCGTGTGAAACTTCCCATGCACCTTGTAATACACGTACCCTGCTGAAATTGCGTGTGAAACTTTACGCGCACCCCGAAATACACGTACCAAGGACAATCGCGTGTGGAACTTCCCGCGCACCCCGAAATACACGTACCCAGGCCAATCGCGTTTGGAACTTCCTGCGCACCCTGAAATACACGCACACGCTATTTTTCATACAGCGGGTGTCCGTGTTTGTCGCGTACCCCTTTGCACCTCATTTGTCCTAGAGGGCCACAGTATGGATCATTCATCATAGCTGTATATAGGTGCTTTTTGTTAGCGCACATTTTGGCGCACATTTATTTCAGGCGCAGGGACGCTACCGCCTGCTTTCTTGTGGCGGACTTGTTTGGCCCTGTGCGCGTCTTTGCCCATGCGCTGGTTTGCCCTATTCGATTCCATGAATACGAGTTGTAGGCGAGCGTGTGGGCGTTCCGCGCACTTGCCTCCTGTACTTCCCCCGTGACGCCCATATTTTCACGCGTTGTTCCCCATTCCGAGTGTTACGCCCTGTGTTCCGCCTACTTTTGTTATGTGCGCCGTGCTATGTGCGATTTTGCTGTGGCCGTGGCGCACGCCTTTGGATGACCTGTGCGCCGGCGTGCGCCGCGCACTTTATCAGCGCACATCCAATATTTTTCTCACGCACAGACTTCCATGAATCGATGTGCGCTGGTTTCCTGCGTTTTTTGCACTTGCACTGCGATTCGCATGTTTTGGCACCTCTACGCCGGGATTTTCGGCGCACATTAATTCCCTGAATCGGCCTGTTTGTCTGCGGTTCCCTTAACCCATTCTGCACTGTACTGTCTAAGATTGGGTGAATGTTTCACCAACTGCTTGCAGAGGTGCACAAGTGGAGTAACCTCCTCCATTTTTGACTTGTCACTCTTGACTGTCAATACTCACTTTCACTTCACAGATTTTAAAAGTACGTTTCATAAAAACAACACAATATGAGCATGCACCAATCATTGCAGGCTCCAAACCCTTCAAATCACGTTTTTTTCTTAAATCTTGCTAAAAAACACCATCAACTCAAGTTTTTAAATAAAAAATACATTTTTCAACCTTGCACTTCTCTTCCTTTCATCAATCAATTTTGTCTATTATTTCGTCATCAATACACAATCACATAAAACAATACAAACAAACAGACATACTCGACCGGTCACATACATCTCTTTAGCCTTCACAGTCTTTTCTCTAAGATCTGTCTCATCCTCTCAAATTCCCATATGGAGTTTAAGTTGTCCTCTTTAGATTAGTCTTTAATCGAATCTGTTTTCTGCGTCACCTGTATTAAACAGGCTCTAGGTACATCTTCTTCTGTTACGTTCTTTAAAATGCAGGCACTGAGCGTACTTTTTAGCATGGCCTCTCTTCACGATACCTCTTGATTGCTTGGCTTCTCCTCAAGTCAATCCTTACTCAATATTCAACACACTTATTCTCAAGTTGTGTTTATGCCAGCCTCCCTCCGTTACTCGTTTTTCCCTTATCTTATCACTTTTCTTCACTCATTTCCCATGCAATTTTGCCACCTTACTCAGTTTTTACGCACCATTCGCATTTTCGTCTTCTGACTCTCGGGATTGTCTGCCTCTTTTATTGCCTCTTCAACTTTCTGTCCATTCAGCTTCCTGTAGATGTGGGAGGGGATTCTGTCTGAAATCGGGGGACCTGTCACACCCAGCTTACAAGACTGGAAATTAAACGAAACCACTATCTACTGGGAGCTTCACGTCCTTTCAGCCGAATGGCAGAGGTTGTGTGATATTTCCGGGACCCCAAAGGTTACTTATGTCGATGGGTCTTTAACCATCCACTGCTACCACATGAGCTGGATAACCCAGCCCTTTAAGATAAGTAGCAATACGAGGATTCCAAGATAGCCGCCGGACCCTAGGGACGCTCCATCTGTGTCTACAGGAGAATAAAAGGTGTGTATAGCGGCCGAAATCACGACAAAAATGGCATTCCAGTCGCCCTAACCTGACCTGATAAGGGTGCATCTTGAGAAAATAAAGAAGTAGGAGCTGGTGGCTCAGGAGGCGGAAGAAGCTGTGCTCCGTCTGAAGATACGCGAGTTCGCGTGCCGCAGCACCTCCTCATCAGAGCGGGGCAGATATACAGCAACAGACAGCGTCCGGGTGGAGCTGCCAGTGACCGCCTGAGAGTCGGAGGCGGTGCCTGATGCCTCTTGGGGCCGGGGGAGTACGGCCAGAGAAAACCACGTAGGATCTGGCCTGAGCCCCCGGAAGAGACACAGTGGCAGAGAGAGCAGCAAAGTCCCAGCAGGAGTGGGACAGCTAGGGACAGATCCACGGCCTGGAGGGGGTGCTGAGGGAAGGACGCCCCTTGACTTAATCTCTGGTGCTCGCTGCGGGAGGACCCGGACCCACCCGAGAAGCCAGCTGTCAGCAGCCGGGCTCTCCGTAAGAGCTGAACAGAGGAGGCGGAGCGGTCCGTGAGCCGCAAAGAAAGCAGCCGCCTAAATAAACCGGTAAGGAGACACAGGAAGTTGGCACCCCTGCGCGTACCGTGCCAAAGAGACATTTTCACAGCTCGCCACACCGCCATCATCGGAAGAGACCCCCCTGCGGGACCTCAATCACTACCCATAAAACCCAGCAGGAGAGCAAGAGGGGGCGGGGGAACCCAGCAAAGAAGCCCAAAGACCCCCTAGAAGAGTTACAAGTGAGGGGGCATGCAAGAGCCCAGGGTAGATTACACATCCTATGAGGGAGGAGCACGGGAGCCCCCCACCACTAAGAACAGCAAGCACACTAAAAGAAAAAGGGCCCTGAACCCATGAAGGGGGAAGCAGGGTGAGCAGAAGACACACCCCATCCCAATAAACCTATTTGAAGAGTGAGAGAACAAACGACCCGTAGAGGAGTATTCCCCAGCCTGGTGGGGTATAACCTGGCTGAAACCATGCTACCCGGGAGGAACCCTGGGAGGGGAACAAGATCGGACCCAGCCCCAGCTCAGAGGGAATCCAAGAAGATAATCTGAAGCAGGGGAGGAGGGAACCATACAACTGTGCGACAAACCGATTAGACATTCAGGGGGGTCCTACCCCAGAACTAATCCCTGGAGCCTGACACAGCTAATAACCATAATATCAGCAGTGACCCAAAGCGACCAACAACACTAGGCAATAAAGAACCAGCAGATAATACTAATAACACCCAGTCACGCTGAGAACCAGCGGAGAGACCCTGATGCCCGGAAAAAAGGCAATAACCACCCACTCGAGAACCAAAACCCCGGTGAAAAATCAAGCACATCAGCTAGAGAGTTGCTGGCGCACAATACAACAGATTGCCTCCCAGGACCCCCCGAACCAGGGAGAACTAACTGCGACCAACAGCACTCCGCCCCTGGGTGACATGGCCATAAATAAGGAGGAGCTCCTTGACTGGTGAAAGGGCATGGAATCCAGAATAACAAACATGCTCCAGAGTCAAATAGAAATGATGAAGGAGGAACTGAAGACATCCCAAAAAGAGGACAGACAAGAAATAAATGATCTCGGAGATAGAGTTGATAAAGTCAAAAATGGTCTCTCGTAGATGGCAGAAGAAACAAAGCAATACAACTAGACCAGGTTGCCAGGGCCACAAACAACCTCAAGATCCAAACTGAGGATTTAGAAAACCGATCAATGATCCAACATCCGGGTGAAGGGCCTCCTAAAAATGATCCAGGATAAAAACCTGGGGGACACCATGCAACACTGTTTCATCAGCATCCTGAATGACTCCCTGTTAGGCAGAATTCTGTGCAGTGCCCTTAGGGACCACTACACACAATTAAGGCTACAGGTGGCAATACAAGTTTTACATTTGGTACAATCCTGTACTACTATGTTAAAGTGGTAGCAGTAGCCGAGCAGCCAGGCTTATCTCAAGAGTATATGAGCAGTAACAGAGATTACCCAAAGGGACCACAATCAGTGTGACTCAAGCAAACACTGACTCAAGGTTTCAGGTAAAAAATATAAGTACATTTATTTTTAACCGTTTGTTATAAACACAACACTTCTATTAATTCAAAACCACACATAAAATATACTACAACTAACTAATTCACTTTGTACGGTATAACTTCAAGGTAAGTACCCTGTGTTTTAATGGACTGGTGTTGCAAAACAAAAGACGTTACCGGGAATACGCTTGCGATCACTTTTTGACAGTAATGACAGTTCGGTCTTACTCGAAAAACGTGTATCCGCAGCAAGAAATGTTACCGGGGTAAAAACACACTTAGCACCTGAGATACCCAGAGAGAGTTGGGGGCAAAAATCATGGGCAATACTTTTGGCAAAGCAGACAGAATCAGAGAACACTTATAGACAGAAATTCAAGAGTCAATAGGCCGGAAACATTGTCAAGTGGAACCGGGTTCCTGTTGTCGAGGATCACACAGTTGGATAGTTCATGATTCAACGTAGCCAAGAGTACTTAGGTATTGTCAATGGAGGAAGCAAAAGTTATAAGAAGGAGGGAAGACAGGGGCAAGCCTTGGAGGCGAAGAAAAAGGGATTCACCCTAATTCCTCTAGCAGAACACAGTACCTTATTCAGTGAAGAGGCTGGTGCCACGGCAGTTGTTCCTGGTAGTTTCCTGCAGTCCCACGGTTCCTGGAGCTTCGATACGAAAGAAGACGTCTGGAGGGGTCTGCACCACACAGGGCTGAAGCCGGCAGCAGCGACGGTGAATAAAAGGTACGCTCCTTAAAAACAGGAGAGGTTCTTCAGATGGCTCTCCGGACCACTACAGCAGTGTGCAGCGATTTCGACCAAGAAGAGGATCCTCTGGCTGTGGAAGATGAGCTGGTTATCCCCACCACGCTCAAGGGAAGAAGACTCTGGACTGGATCTTCTCTAGTTGTCGAAGGGTAGATAGCTTAAGACTACAGCAGGGCTTCACCGGGACGGGGTAGTTGCAGCAGACGACTTCTTCTCCGCTTCTCTTCGGTTCCTTGTATTTCCAGTGGCGACTCTGACTTCCAGCCCAAGAGTCCTGCCTTTTATGCAAAAATCCCCCATTCACACAGCCTGTCTGTCAATCACGCAGCAGGGGGGGTTGTCCAGGCCGGACAACAACCTCAGCCAATCATAGCAAAGTGCGACTTGGGTTTCCTAGGATACCCTGTGCAGGGGGTGACTACACCCCTCCCTCACATTCAGCCCACCTAAACACCCAGGCACCCAGAGGAGGGCTTCTCTGCAGAAGCCCGCCAAAAGACGGTGAACAAAGAAGGCAAACCTGGTTTGCCGCGCAAAGTAAAACACAAGAAGGACTTTAACAAAAAGAAATGGCGAATAAACTCGACCGGAGCCAAAAGAAAAAGTATTTGGTAAAGCGGGTTTAAGTTGAGGCTAATATAATAGCCTAAAACAATACCACGTTTATATAGTATAATCGCGGTAGAAAAGTTAGGGTAGATACCACTGCCACCAGCCAAGTCTAAATGTTAAAAGAGCGAAACAATGCTCTCGGAGGTACAGGTAAAAAGGGCTAAGGATTAACCCTTTCCAGTACTCCATTTAAGATGGGGTGTACTGGACCTGTGGTTAAATGACTAAGTAAAGTTAATGGCAACTTTACCCTTTTCTCTGGGACAGTAGTCAGCCCCGCAAATGGAGTCGGTGGGAAGTCTAAAAGACAACCCTGTGTCACTGCACTGAAGGTGCTGTGTAACACAAAAAAGAAGGGGGCTACTGAAGTGGTGTACTCCAGAGTCCACAATCACAAAAAAAGATGAAATACACATGGCAAAACATGGGTAAGAGTGGGGGAAAAGCTCAAACTCTAACCAAGTGAAAAAAATTAACTCCAGAAATCCAGCAAAGCTGCTGAGGGACTCACTAGGTAAGGGGAATTAGCCATTGAATGAGAATTCTCCCTAACACTCCCCCCAGAGAGATTTGAATTCGACAGAATCCATCGAGTGGGCCCCAAAAGAAATAAGCCGGGTGCAAGACCTAGGGACGTTCTCATCGCCATTACCTCCTATAGCCTGAAGGAGGATAACTTGAGGGCCGCACACACCCACAAAGAGCTTACGATCAATGGGGGGGCGCATTCAATTGTACTAAGACCTGGCGTTAGTTACTCTACACAAGAGGAAGCTCATGCAGCCGGTCACAAAAGCCTTACAAGCCAAACAAATCACATATAGATGGACATACCCATTCAGGCTTAACTTCTCCTGGAAAGAGAAATAAAGGAAGAACAGTACATGCGAGGAAGGCCTCTCACTACTGCAAATCGAGGGAGAACAAAGTCAAATGAAAGGTAGCTCACAACATAGCGCCTCTAGCAGCCAAGGCAACATGTGGAAATGGTCGTTTCGAAAAGAAAAGTAGAACTAACAGAGAAAAGAAACTGGCAGGCCCTTTCAAATACCACGAGCGAGGTACCCTGAAGAAGGCACTAAACAAAGCAGACACTGGAAGAGAGGCCGAAGAAACACCTGACCAAAGCGGATAGGCCACCTTGACATAAACCAATCTTGCACGGAGGCAGGAAAATGGCACATATTGGAATCAAAATTGGGAAATGAATCATTCCCGACATGGAGGAAGATGGGGGGGGAGACAGCCCATAGTTGGTATGGGTTGAGGGGAGAGACTAAAGTCCCCTGCAATGGACACCCCAAGAGAAGGGGTAGGGAAGGGGGAAGGGGGAGGGCGGAACCTAGGTAAAACTGAGATGGAAAAACATAAAGAGGAGAATCGTGACCGGAAGAAACGGCCCAAGTAAATCCCATGCTTCAATGGCAGACGAACTAAATGTACAAGGGCTAAATTCCCCCGGGAAATGCTGAGCGATTCTCAACAGATTTGAAAAGATGCAAGCAACTGTAGCGATCCTGCAGGAAACCCACCTCCTGAAAGCGGATGAAAAGAGGATGGCCAACAGGTCCTTCCCTCAACAATACTTTGCCTCCAGTGGTTCGAAATCAAAAGGGGTTGCAATCCTGCTTGCCAAAAAATTGACTTTCCAAAAGAAACAAATGATCAGCAATACAGAAGGGAGATACCTGGGGATCAAGGGGAATATCAAGGGGAGGCCCTATACAATCCTGGCGATATATGCACCCAATGACAGACAAGAACAATACATCACATATCTCCTTCTGAAATTGGGGCGCTGTTGTGAAGACCAGACAATCATAGGTGGTGACTTCAACTGCGTAATGGACCCTAGCCGCGACAAGACTCTTCCCCCCACAGCTGCAGACCAAAGAAACAGACAGGCCCTAGGAAAGTTCTTTAGGAACCTGGATGTAATCGAAACCTGGCGCTTTTTCCAAGGAGACGCGAGAGAATACATACACCATTCTGCAGTACACAGAGGGTACTCCAGGATAGAAATGATCCCAGTCTCTGCAACCCTAATCCCCCAAGTGACGAAGGTGGAGATGAGGGTAAAATATCTTACTGACAACGCCCCTGTATTGGTCAACGTGGAGATGGAGGGAAAGAGGAGTAAACAACGCACCCTGTGGAGTCTTAACAAATTGATTTTGCACGACTTGGCGCTCAGAACACACATGGAGGAAACTATAAACGCCTATTTAAGAGAGAATGACAACGGTGAGGTCGACTGGAAAACAGTTTCGGATGCGGGGAAGGCCGTAATCAGGGGAGAATTCATGGCCCAGGCAGCGGTATATTGCAGGGAGTGAGCTCTGTTAACCCAGAAAATGGAACAGGCACTGAAAGAAGCGGAGAAGAACCACAAATCCCGACAAGCACAGAAATCGTGGCGAGAGCTAAAGAAGACTTATGCCCAACTGAAAAGTCACACGGCGGACAAAGTAGCACAGTCGCTGCTCAACACCAACCAATCGTACTATGTCCATGGAGGAAAAGCAAACAGGTTCCTAGCAGCCAAATTAAACAAACAAAAAACCTGTAATTACGTAGTTGGCTTAAGAAACAAAAAGGGGGAAATAATCAAGAAGGAGGAAGAACAATTGGAAACAATGGTCCGGTTCCACGAAGAACTCTGACACAGAGCGAACCTAAATGAAGCGGATCAAAAATCCTACCTGTTTACCTCCCAACTACCCCAAATCTCGGATCAGGACAAGGAAGTTCTGGAGAGACAGTTCATAGCCCAAGAAAATAATGAAGCTATATCCTCTTTACCAAGGAACAAAGCCCCGTGTCCAGGCAGCTTTGGAAATGGCCACTACAAAACATTTCATATGCAATTACTGGGACCCCTCATCCGACTCTTTAACATGATCAGAGAAACCGGATCGATCTCCCCAGATATGGCAAGATCCTTGACAATCCTGACCCTAAAACCAGGAAAAGACCCCACAGAATGCTCGAGCTACCACTCAATAGCACTCCTGAACACGGACGCAAAACTGTATGCCAAAATAATAGCAAATAAGCTGTCGAGGGTCCTCCCAGAAATCATTCACGAGGATCAAGTGGGGTTCGTCAGAGGAAGACACACCCAGGATAATATCAGGAGAGCCATAGATATTATCGAATGGGAGAGACGCATAAAGCAGAAATTTGCGATAGCGGCTCTAGATGCTACACGTGCATTTGACAGCTTAGATTGGGAATACCTACAGATGGTCCTGGAGAGTGTGGGGCAGAGTTCAGCAAGATGATCCTTGCAAACTTCCAGTGCCCATCTACATCATTCCTGGTGAACGGTCGCAGCTCAAAACAGGTGGATATTCGGAGCGGGACGCGTCAGGGCTACCCCTTGTCCGCACTGATTTTTGCAATGGCTATGGAACCACTGGCAAACCAATATAGGGAAGACCCAGACATAAAAGGGGTGCAAATCAAGAATACCCTGCAAAAAATAGCACTATACAGCGACAACGTGATGCTCTATATGGGAGATACTGTGAACACATTGCCGAGAGCCGTAGCGAAACTGGAGGAATTTGCCACTGTATCCGGGTTTACAATAAATTATACCAAATCAAAAGCATTGAACATAACGGAAGACACAAGAGTAATAAACAGCATGAGGGAGATATTCCCCCTGAAGTGGGAAAAAGACACTGTGGAATACTTGGGGATACAGCTGGTGAGGAAATTCGAGGACCTATAAAGAGCAAACATCCCCCCTCTTTGGAAACAACTATAAGCAGATCTGCTGAAATGGGATAATCAGGAACTATCATGGTTTGCTAGAATAGCGGCAATAAAAATGACCATTACTGTATGTGACTAGTTCAATACCCACCGAGATCCCGACACGCTTAATCAGAGAACTCCAAAATGCAGCATATAACTTCATATGGGGGGAAAAGAGACCCAAGATACAGAGACGCATTTTGACTCGCCCCCGCTCCTGGGTGGCCTAGGGGCCCCAGACCTGGGCAGATACATTATGGCAGCACTCCTGGACCCCATACAAATATGGGCTAAACCAGCGGACACGAAAGGATGGAGAGGAATTGAACAAGCATCCACACAGATCCTGTTAATAGCGCTTCTGGCACTTAACCGCAGGGCTTGCGAATCCGAGGGAAAGCTACTGGGAGCCACGAAAACAGCCTGGCTAGCTGCGACAAATCCATGAAAATGAAGAAAATCAAACGGCCCTAGGCCCATTCTCTCCAATATCACACAACATCGATTTCACTTCAGGTCTACTGCAGAAATTTTGGGAGGGATGGAGGGGAGCAGATACCCTGACATTACGGGACACGTACCAGAATGGAAATCCAATACCCTTCATAGAATGCAAAAAGAAATTTGAACTGGGGGAAAATGAAAGGTTCAGGTACATACAGGTAAGACACTGGATCTCCCACCCGACAGTGAAAAAGGCAGGAATAAGAACTCCAGTAGGCTTAGAACTAACCATGCAAGATGGAGAGCCAAGGAGGGAGATATCAAGAATTAACATACTGCTTGATGGGGCACAACCAGCAGACAAACTGCTGTATAAAGGGAACTGGGAAAAAGATATAGGAGAGCCAATCACGGAAAGAGAGTGGGAACAGATACGGACAAGAGCTCACAAATCCTCCAAAAGCACAGCAATCAAAGAAGCAGCATATAAACTGAGTTGCAGATGGTAGATGTCCCCCCACCGATTGCATAAAATAAACCCAGAATATTCCCCGGACTGCTCAAGATGTTGTGGAGGGAGGAGGGATCTGTTCCACATGTGGAGGGCATGCCCTAAAGTGACGACTTACTGGAAGGCGATACTGGGACACATCAAAGACATCACCGGGACCTACCGTTCTCGCCTAAAGTGATGTTGCTAGGAGCAGTGGCAGACATCATACGCAGCCTTGGGGCACACAACCACCCTAATAACACACCTACAGTTGGCGGCACGAATGACATTGGCACAAAGATGGAAGATGACAGAGGGCCCGACTACGCTGTGGTGATGGGTGAAAGTATGGGGTGTCATGGCAATGGAGAAAGTAACCGCCATAAGAGTAGGAAAATATCAGAAATACTTATCTACATGGTACCCCTTCCGAGACTTTGTTGGGGACAGAGAAGCTCAACTCTATAAACTACAGTCCCTTAGGAGCATTCCTATCACTTGACAACCTAGAACATGGGAAGAGAGAGATGACACTACAGGGCAAACCTGCGGGAGGTGACAAAAGACCCATGAACTTAACAAGAAGAGCCAGGTGGGAGGGAGGGAGAAACGAACGAGGGAGGTAAGAATAAAACAAAAAAGAGGTAAAACACCAGGGATATTGGACAAATTACGGTATAACAATAAGAGTGAATGTAACTCAACTTGTTTTGTTGTAAGATGTTTTCTGTTGCACATGTCTTGTAAGGAATGCTGTATCGCCGAAGAAAAAATAAAACTGTTTAAAAAAGCTAAGTAGCAATACCGCAATACCCTGGAGATGGATGGGGATGCAGATTCTTATTCATACTTAAATAATCGAAATGACCAAGGTAGTTGGCAAAAAGGATAACTGTTTTAATATCAATCATCTAAAAAAGGGAGTACAACGAACATCAGCGAACACGCTTGATCCTCTTACTCTACATATTTCATTAAAAAACATAGCTCTAAAAATTTGTCATCATTGACGTTAACCTACGTGATACTAACGTCATCCTACGTGGCAAACTACAAAAACCAAGTGAAGAAAGTGATAGGCTCTATACATATATCTAATATACGTTCCATACTAGCATGGGACAGTGAGTGAAAGTAATTGGTTTCTTAACATCAGGTGGGGCAACTAAGCCCTCCCCTGAAAATGGCCTCTGGGAATATTACAAAATGCACAATGTCCCATTGGCTACAAAGACTAAAGGAACCTTAATTATGTGGCCCCCTACAATTGGTTGGCACTCTAACCTTCGTCAGTACTTTTTCATCTATGTCTAGCAGCACACAGGCTGGACATCGAGGTGCTGGTGAGCTTGCCTTAAGCAGAGCTTCAAACCAATTTGCATATCAATTCATCATCACTTTAGTGGGGTGCTGTCAATTAGGACTTTGAACTTGTCCTTGAGAGTGTTCTTTGCTCTGGGGAATTTAGGGGAGTTAAGGCACGCTCTGCTTTCATGCGTAGGTGTGACCATCTTGTTCGTCCAATTTCATCCTTCCACGTGACTGAAAACCATGGAATCAAGCTTCTAGTGTCTGTAAAATACAATTTTTTAATAGTCCTTTGATGTCTTCCTTGTTTTGTTCATGCCTTCTGAACAAGAGTTTTGTTTTTTCACATGATTTGTATCCAATGTCAGTTTACCCCAGTTTGATAAGACCTTGGCTTCTTTCTGCTCATCCAATCTCGCCTTTCCGAAATTAACTTTATTAATTTAGCTTCTGTAAACTGCGACACACTAGAAATGAGGCCTTCTTTTTAAAGTCCAGCACTGCTAAAATACATAGTGGAAACATCCGTCCTTTACTTAACCATATACATTTATATACGTTGGCGCTTGCCGCAATCTATTCACTATAAAGCTAGCCTCAGGAATACTTTGTCTGCTTGTGTTTCTTTGCATCTGTGCACATGTAAAACAACTTGATATCTTAATCTTTCCCATGGCATAAGCTTCTTCACCTCGAGCTCGAGATGTCACTTATCCTTGATGCCTTATCGAATATCTTCATTCTCTTGTCCCTGCATCCTCTACATATGTCAGCTCGATGTCAGTGTGATGTCACCATTCATCTTTGCCAGTCATTTGCTCTGCTTCTTCTGGGATTTCATTCATATGGCCATCATATTTCCTTGTATGCAGGTATGGTTTTCCCAATGGGAACCTTGCTTCCAGGATTCTCCTAGGTATCAGTATTCCCAATGGCACTGCACGGTTTTTGCACTCTGGCTGACTTATAGGTAATATGGGCGAAGCGGCTGAGGTGAGGGTACTTGGTATATATATGTATATGGACGAATAAAGGATGGATGCTTCCACTGAGCATTATAGCAGTGCTAGCCTTTAGAAAGAAGGCCTAATTTCTAGTATGTCACAGTTAAAAAACAGTTGACTAATAAAGTGAATCTCAGAAAGGCGAGGCTGGATGAGCCCAGGAAGCCAAGGTCTTATCAGAATGAAGTAGGCTAACATTGGATACAAATCGTGTGAAAGAACAAAACTCCTGTTCAGAAGGCATGAACGAAACCAGGAAGAAGTCAGAGGTCTATTAGAAAATAGTATTTTAAATGCACCAGAAGCTTGAAATCATGGTCTTCAGTCACCTGGAAGGATGAAGTTGGACGAACATGACGACCATGCCTACGCATGAAGGCAGAAGCGTGCCTTCCCTCCCCTGAATTTTCCAGACCAAAGAACACTCCCAAAGACAAGTTAAATCCCTAATTGACAGCAGACCACTGAGGTGATGATAGACGAATATGCTAATTGGTGGGAAGCTAGGGTTACGACGAGTTCACCAGCTCCTGGAAACTCAGCCTGTGTGCTGCTAGCATAGGTGGAAAAGAGGTTAGAATGCCAACCAATTGTAGGGGGCACGTAATTAAGGGTCCTATAGTTTGTGCATAGTTTGTGCATCCAATGGGTACATTTAGTGGCATTCATAGTGGCCATTTTGAGGGGAGGGCTTAGTTAAGAAATCAATCATTTATTCTCATTCTCTTAGTCTAGTATGGAACGTGTACTTAGATATTCACTGAGAGTCTATCACTTTTCTTCGCAGGTTTTTGTAGGATGATGTAGGTAATTACGTAGGTCAAAGTCAATGATGATGAGTTTTTAGTATATAAGCTAAGTTTTATATTAAATGTGTTGAGTAAGAGGATCGAGCGTGTTCGTTGATGTTCATTGTACTCCCTGTTTTAGATAATTGATATTAAAACTGTTAGCTTTTTTGCCAACTACCTGAGTCATTTCGATTATTGATGTATGAATAAAATCTGCATCCCCATCCATCTCCAGAGTATTTCTACTCATCTTAAAGAGCTGGGGTCATCCAGTTCACGTTGTAACAGAGAGGATGGTTTAAAAAAAACATTGAGATAAGTAATCTTTGGGGTCCCGGCAATATTGCACGACCTCTGCCATTCGGTTGAAAGGACGTGAAGCTCCCTTTAGATAGCGGTATAGTGTAAATTTGTTAAGGCTTGCAAGCAAGGTGAGATGGGTCGCCTCGTTTCCACAGAATCCCCTCCTGCGTCTACAGGAAGCTGAATGAACAGAAAGTTGAAGAGGCGGTAAAAGAGGCGGACCATCCAGAGAGTCAGAAGATGACCATGCAAATGGTGAGTAAAACTGAGCGAGTTGGCAAAACTGTGTGTGGGCAACAAATGAAGAAGAGTGATAAGGGGAAAAACGAGTAACCGAGGGAGGCTGGGGTAAATGTAACTTGAGAATAATGAGTGTTAAATATTGAGTAAAATTGACTTCAGGAGAATTTAAGGAGGACAATTTACACTTTGTAGGAGTATTTCTTAGGAGCAAGACAGGTCTTAGAGAAAAGACTGTGAGATATATGTGGCCGGTCGAGTATATCTGTTTGTCTGTTCATTTTATGTGATTGAGTGATGATGACGAAATCATAGACGAAATTGATGAATGAAAAGAGGAGATACGCGAGGTTGAAAAACAAATTGTTGTTTAAACTTGAGTTGATGATATTTTTTCGTAAGATTAAAATAAAAAAACTTGATTTAAATGGTTTGGAGCCTGCGATGATTGGTGCACGCTCATATTATTTTGTTTATCTGAAACATACTTTTGAAATCTGTAGCGAGTATTGACAGTCAAGAGTGATGAGTCAAACATTGAGGATATTACTCCACTTGTGCACCTCTGAAAGCAATTTCCAAAACATGCACCCAAGCTTAGACAGTATAGCGCGGAATGGGTTAAGGGAACTGCAGACAAGATGTTTATGCCATGGCCACAAGGGGGGTCACTATCATAGGCAGTCCAACAGTATATGATGACATATTTGCATGCAGCATATACGGGAAAAAAGTTGGACAAATGACTAGCAAGCTTAGAGCTCTAGAAAATGTACTAGGAGGAAAGAGAAGAGCCGCCTCTTATAGATTGGATCCTCTATTTTTGCAAAGAGGGGGGTGAGGAGCCTTCTGCTCCTCCTGCCGCGCTGGAAATTGATGGTGATAGTAAGAAAGATAACAGGTTGTACCCATTGAAGGAGCTTAAGGCAGCAGCAGGGTACAGCAACCCGGCATATGAGTCACCTGTGCAAAGCAGCGACGAAGGCCCAGAAAGAAATACTCAGCGAGATGTAATCCCTAAGGTCCAGAGGGATAAGGAGAGACGCGATAAGGAGAGAAGTGATCGACCAAGTACATCGGTAGATATAAGGCAGGAAATAAAGAGATGAAAGGGAGAAAGAGATAAAACTGATGAGTTAGCACTTCTACAGAACAAATGGATGGGTGGTTAGATTTTTCTCAAACTCGATGGTAAGGGCATTGAGGACATGAGGCAAAGGGAAGAACGAGAACAGGATAAAGAGGATAAAGAAAGAGAGGAACGATTGAAAGAAGATGGGGCAAAAAAGAGAGACAGACAGAGATAGGAGCAGTTGTATCAAGACAAGCAATTGAAGATGCAGGAAATAGCAGAGGTGCAAAGAAAATATGACAACAGGTAGAGGGAAATTGAAGAACAAGAAAGAATAGAAAGAAAAAGAATGCAAGCGGAGGAGCAGAAATGAAGGGATAAAACAATACAAAGGCGAAAAGGATGAAGAGATACAAAGGGCAAATGAAGGAGGAGATACAAAGAGAAAAGAGGAAGACAGGGTGAGAGAGTAAGCAAGAACGCAAAGAGAGTTTGATGATGAAATAGAACGAAAGAGAATGCAGAGAGCACATGATCTTGATCGCATGTAGAAGGAAGTAATGAATCCTAATCCAGAAGTGGCATGGGAGAATTTAGAAGAGTTCTTCCCAGAAAACGAATCATTACCAAGTCCGTCTAAGGCAAATCTAGAGGATGAGTTTGACTCTAGAAGCATTGGGGACGCAATCAATGAAGTCTATCAAGACATGCGAGCCAAGAAAGAATTAAAGGGGAAGGACAAAAATGATCGACTCGAGAGTATGCAGCTGTATGACACTGAGGGAGCCTCATGTAGTGTCAAGCCCAAAGATTTGTCTTTAGATAGACTGACTCTAAACAGAGAGAAGTTATACGAGTTGGACACAGGAAATGTCAGACGAAGACAGAGACACCTTGCGTGGGGAGGAGGGAGTTGACGCATGTGGTCCTGAGGGATGTTTTTCGATGGATAAGGAAGTAAGATGGTCAGATCTAGACCTACCTATATCTCGGGCGTCAGAATCATAAAGAACGATCCCATGGTGAAAGGGGGATTTGCCACCTTATGTGAGCAGGTTAAGGTCGCTACCCGGAAGAAGGCGGTGCAGAACCATTGTCCCTGCTATGGACAGACAGACGATGGGAGATGAGAGTGAGTTTGGGATTTCACAGTTTCCTTTGTTAGAGATAGGAGGGGCCAGAACACAGTATACACATTGGCTACAGGTGGGCAAGGATAATTCAAGATGCAAACTCCTGAGTTTAACTTCTGGTGTTGGGAAATGGATACACAAGTTGGAAAAGATGACAGGAGGAAGTACATTGGCTATCGAGAACATGAAGTGTCTCCTTATTGCTGTTCGTGGGGACCGAGCTGATGACGTTTGGTCAAGAGCATGATATTCCGGTGTTACAACGGTAAACACCGCTCATGATGGAGCACTGTTCAATAATTGCAGAGAAGCAGTCTGGGAAGTGCTTAGAGTACTTATCCGGATACATCAGATATGGGAGCTATAATGATGAAAAAGATGGAGGAAGGGGATGATCCACTTGTTTACATTCCGAATTCCAAGAGCAGTGGGCTTTGGAGACACGCAAGGCTTTGGGAAAATCTATACCTGTGCTTTATCATATATTGTGTCAAAGGCTGCCAGACCCAGTACAGAAGAAGCTCAAGAAATTAGTGGGTATGGAAGCAAAACCATGGTCAGATATTCAGCTGACCATAGTGCTCTATTGCAGACTCTTGCAAGAAAAGAATTGCAAGAAAGATGATGCTAGAAAAGGCGAAGAGGCAAAGCTAGTACAGAAGAAATTTATTTATTTATTTGGATTTATAGAGTGCACATCTGCCCGGGGGCATCGTGGCGCTAAAGAAGTCTTACTTGTTACAGGCATACATGGTGAATATACAGATACACAGATTTGCATAGAAGCATATTTTCATACATTTGCTGTTATTTCCATACATACAGTGGTGAGAATACTGGCGAGGCAGGGTTAGTTGAATAGCTTGGTTTTGAGTAGTCTACGGAAGGGATGGTATGATTTTTCGTTCCTTAAGGCGGTGGGGAGTGCGTTCCAGTTTTTGGGTGCTAGGTGTTGAAAGCTGGACCCTCCGTCTTTGCTTCTTTTAAAGGTGGATACATAGGTCTGGTTGGTCATGTGTGACCTGGTGTGACACCCAGAAATGATCCAAGTATGCCATTGAAGGGGCAATGTTGACTAGTGAAGACGGATTGAGCTCACAGCAAGTAGTAAGCATGCCACAGATGAATAACAAGAGGCAGTTATACCAAGGTAATAATGGGTTTGTACCACAGGGTAGTGGAGGCTTTTGAGGAAGAGGCTAGGTAACTTTCAGAATAATCAGGGAAACTTACAGAATAATCAAGGTGGGTTTTGGAACATGCAGAATGATAATCAAGGCATGCAGGATGGTCAGGTTAGGAGACCTCCTCCTATATGTTGGACGTGTGGTATGACAGGGCACTTGGCTCGCACATGTAGAAGTCAAAGGTTTGTGCAGAAGTGTCCATTTTGAAGAGCGGGGACTGCAAACACGGCTGCATTTTCACAGCAGAGTGGAGATGGATTTGCCCAGAATCAGACGGTGCAGCAGGCACAAGCGCAGAGAATGCAAAATGGAAACACAGCAAGCAGCAATGAATCCACCACAAAGGCAGTCGCAGTCACAGCATTCACCCATGCAGATACAGCAAAGCACGTGTACGGGACAGTTAACAACTCCTAGAATAGGAGTGTCACTGTTGATGGAGGGAATCCTTTTACAGGCACAGGGATGAGACTGTATCCACAATAGGACAGCTCACTGGGAGACTTGATGTGTTCAATACTATCAGTGACACCGAATCCTCAAGAGGAACCGAGGGTTGACATCAGTATAGGAGGCAAATCTTTTTAGTTTTTAGTAGACATGGGTGCAACACGCTCATGTATACGAGAGGGAACATTTTCAATGTTTGGAAATGTCATGAATACTCAAGGTTTCACAGGAGCTACAAGTAGAGTTCCTTTTACTGAAGAATTATGTGTCTCTATAGGAGAGTGTGACATGTCGGTGCCATTGCTAAATTCAAGGCAGACACCTGTTAATATATTAGGTCAAGATTTAATGACCAAGTTGAACATGACGATTTCGTTCATTGATGAAGGCATAGTATGCTCAACACTAGGAACGCATGATTTAAATGTGAGTGAATTTATTATGGCATTTGCAGGACAATTGGCCATGCAAGGAGTTTGGTGGGAACCAGAAGCTTTTCACTATGGGGTACGCATTCTGTTAACATGCCTACCAGTCTTAGTGGGTAGAACCATGAGAGTACCTGATGAATTCTTATTTAAACCAAGTATACCTATGCTTGAGGAAGTGGGACAAGTCTTTCCCTTAGAATTACAAGCAGCCATAGTGTGAAGAGAAATGGCTTTGCTTGATGGAGTTGACAATGAAGGTAGACGATGGTGCACAGTAATCGCTATTGGGGAATGGGACAGATTGACTGACGTCACTGATGAGGATATGTTTAGAGATCATCCATCTGATGACGAAGTAGTATTTGAAATGAGCATTACTTATTGGGTGACAGCAATTAAACGAGTGGTTCCTCAGAAAATGATTTTAGCACAAAAATGTCCCGAATATTTTGATGAAGACATGGCGAAAGTGCCAGCTTCACTATGGACCACAGGCCCCTATGATGTAGGCCTATTGACGGTGGTTGGAGAAGTAAAGATTAAATTAAAACCAGAAGCAATTTTACCTCGAGCATGACGGTATCCTATGTTTCGAGAGGCAGAAGAAGGTATTTTTAAGATGATATCTGCTCTGATGGAACAAGGTATCTTAATGACGTCTGAGTAACCATGTAATGCTGCAATTCATCCTGTGAAGAAAGGGAAAGTGGGGTTGTGGTGTTTAATTCATGATTCACGCCAGATTAAACAGATTGTAGAGGCTGAGTTCCCTCCAGTTCCTAATTCTGCGACAATCTTATGTAACATATCTGTTGAGGCATGATATTTCACTTGATTGATTTGAAAAATGTGTTTTCTCAATCCCATTTCATAATCGCAAGATCTGACATCATTTAGGTTCAGACAGACTCACCTGAAGAGCACTCATTTGCCCAAAGGGTACTGTGAGTCTCCATCGATTTTCAATAGAGTCCTGCAGATGGACTTAAACAATATTGATCTAGAAAGTATTGTATTGCAATACGTGGATGACATATTAGTCTTTAGCACCTCAGAGGAAGAGTGCAGTCATGATTCTGTTCAGCTGATGAGTATGCTTGCTGACAAAGGATATAAAGTTGACATGGAGAAATTACAGTATTGTCAACAAGATGTGTTGTATACAGGCCAGTTAATTTCGCATGAAGGAAAGAAGTTTACTCCTGAAAGGGCTGAGGCTATTTTGAAAACTACAATGCCACACACGATAAAGCACATGCAAAGATTTATGGCACTATGTAACTATGTAAGAGCATGGGTCTTTGACTATAGTTCATACATAAGGCCCTTATTGCAAACTCTAAAGAAAGCATAAGCAACGCAAGAGAAAATGATGTAGACTGAGGAAATGGAGGAAGGATATGACGAATTGAAAAAAGCAATATGCACAGCTCCAGTTTTAGGGATTCCCAATTATGCTGAGGAATTCTTTTTGTTCTCACACACGGATGGCACTGTCAGGACAGCAGTCTTCATGCAGAGAACCACTTTGGGGTACAAGCCCCTTGCATATTACAGTGGGATTCTAGACCCAGTAATGAGAGGTCACTTTCCTTGCGGACAATCTTTGGCAGCCACCGCGATCGCCATTGAGTAAGCTTAAAGTATAGTGATGGGATGTTCTATTATGTTATTTGTTGAACATGCATTGTTTGCCATTTTGGAAAAAATGAAAGGTACGTTGACTTCTCAAATGGCTTCTGCCTACGAGATAGTCATATTGAATCTGGCGATTAAAATAGTCTGATGCAGAATAGTGAATCCTGCCATGTTTATAGCTGAGCCACTGGCAGAGGATGAGCATGCACATGATTGTTAGAACTATTAAGTGTTCTTTGATGAAATCCCTAGGATAAAAGAAAATGTTTTGGCAGGTGGAGAAATAGTTTTTATTGATGGTTCTTCAAGGATCGATCAAAATGATGGACAGAGATATACAGGTGCCGCTGTGGTGAAGCACACAGACAGTGGGGAGTTTCATGTACTGATAAGTACATGGCTACCGTCTCATTATTCGGCACATGCTGCAGAGTGATTGGCACTGATAATGGCGCTCGAGAGACATGCAGAACATGCTGTAACAGGGTACAGTGACTCAGCCTACATGACGTTGACGGTGCACTCTGGGCTAGCACGTTGGAAAAAGAGTGGCTACCTCCAAGCGGATGGGACTCCGGAGCAACATGCCGCCTTATTGGCCAGACTTATTAAGGCACTACAACTCCCAGTAGCCATTGCAGTCATTAAATGTGCAGCTCACACTAAAAGGGCAGACTTTATCTCCCATGGAAATCAAGCAGCTGATGACAAAACCACACGCATTGTATATTTAGATAATGTTATGATGAATGTTGACACGCCTGATGTGAATGAAAGCATGGTAGTGATGATGAGTGTGTTTGAATGCTAAAGCAATTTATCTAGGACCCAATTGGTAGAGGTTCAAGGAGAAGCACCTCATGATGAGAAAGACCTGTGGACGTGAAGAGGGTGTTCTTAAAACCCCTCTGAAGCATTGTGGTGACAAGATAGTACTGGTAAACTGGTGATCCTTGGGGCCTTATTAAGGGTGGCACTGGAACAGCTAAACTACCCTGCACACACAACTAGATAGACCCCTTTCTGCAACGATTGCAGAAGACTGGTTCGTGCCAAATTTATTAGAACACGTTGCATTCTATGTTTGAATTGCATTGTATGTCAAAATTTTACTGCTAGACACACACTGCGCACAGTTAGGGGAGTCATTCTGAGACCTAATGGCCCCTTTCAGCATTTGCACATCAACTATGTCGATATTTTGCAAGTATGCAATGTATATAGATACATGATTGTAGTAGGTTGTCCTTTCTTAAGGTGGATTGGGGCTGGCCCGTGTACACACCCAGACTCCACCTGCGCAGCAAACATTTTAGTATGAGAAGTGTTTCCTGGATGGGGAATATGTGAAGTATTAAGATCAGAAAATGGCCCTCATTTTGTAAATGAAGTCTTTGGACAAATAAAATTGTTGCTTGGTATAAAGCATACATTTTCTTCAGCTCATTATCTGCAACGAAATGGAATCTGTGAGAGGTTCAACTGCTTGCTTAAAGAAAGAATAGTCAAATTGAAACTTACCTTGAAGAAAGGGTGGTTGCATTGCCTACCATTGGCATTATATGCGTTGAGGAACCAATCAGGTTCGGACCACCATCTTACCCCGCACGAGATAGTGACAGGGAGGCGAATGAGGACACCCTTCACACCTCCATCTAGAGTTAGAAGTGATGCCCAGTCGACTTCAGAACTGTTAGGAAAGGAGCTACGTGATTATCTTACATGCATGACTTCAAGTATCTCTGTCATTTCAGATCAGCTCAAGCGAAAAGGGTGTGGGGCAGTACAGAACACAGAAGGAGATGCTGAAATGCTGAAATTAAAGAACTAGGTCTTCCCAAACTATTCCCCAGAGATTCCCCAGAGATGTGGTCCTAATCCACAATATCACTGGAAAGTGGCACAAGCCCCATTATAACGGCCCTTTCATAGTGGAAGATGTGACACCGTCTGCAGTCAAAGTGCAAGGCAGAAGTGCTTGGATATTCCTTGGGGACGTCATGATCTATGCTGGAGAGACCCCTTCACCATACCTGCCTAACCTGCAGATTTTTCCCAGAGACTCAGGAATTTTAACCATTTCTCCAGGTCTCCTGGATGCTCAGGAATTTTGGTGGGGGACAGCTTTCACTGATTACTTTTTTTTTGTTTTGTTATGCTTGCAGGACTGCGCTGCCGTGGACTCCCTGCCTGAGTGTGGCTCTGTCTCTGCAGCAATGACAGTAACGCTTCCGCACATTGGCAAAAATAAATGCAGGTGAAGCAAAATAATGCGCATTTATTTTGCTTCACCTTTCATTCTTTTTTACCGACTTTCAATGCAAATGTGCATTTCTTTTGCTTTCGTTCTTTTTGCCCAGGTTAGGGTGGACCCAGCACCATTGAACCACAGCCATCAGGTTTGCAGGCTGGACAACTCACCACTGCACTACATAACCTGATGAAAAACAACTAAGGTGAAATATCCAATTTTGGTACTGCAAAATTCAGGGAAAACCTTTGTATTGGTTCTTGGAGTTTACATGTGCACATTTTAACGTGTTGATTTCATGGAAGGCGAATGCCTTTTGACCTGTGCAATTTGGGTGGTTGTGAAAAGGCAATTTAATGACATATGCATATTTTAATTTGAACTGCAAATACCTTTTTGACATGTGGGTGGAGCCATGTGAAAATTGGCAGAGTTTTGTGTAACCGTGGGAGGGGCATAAATCATAGGAATTTGGATTTTCAAATGTAGGCAGGTATGCCCTCACCCCCACACCCATCGGAAGCAAGCATCGGGGAAGAACCTCAGCACGTGCAGACTAGGTCTATGATGAGGAAGAAGGACACAGAAGCTGTTGAATAAAGATAAAGAGTTTATTGGACTGTGGCTTATTTTGGGACACTTTTCAGTCATTAAGAAAGGAGTTAAGGCAAGATATTTGGTCTTCAGCCAAAGAAATTTGTTGACATTGGACTGAGGCATGCTTACGCCTTGATAAGAAGAAGATATGCCAGATCTAGAGCTCCTTTTCGAATACTGGAAGAGGGAATAGTTCCAAGATTCCTGCCACACTGAGTTCCTGTTTGGAGGCACCCATGGTGGTGCCCAATGACAATATTTCACGGATCATATAATGATTTTTTTTTCTTTCTGCGCGCATACCCTGCGCTTGTGGGGAGAACTACTAGCATTCACATTTTCCTGCAAGATCCTAAGAATGGTCCAATCGTGAGGAGATTGCTCACAGCCAATATTAAGCAGATTCTCCAGCTTCCTGAGTACAGTGGGTAAAACGCAAATGCCACTGTCACCAGATAATGCACATAGACTGGTCAGCCTAGTATTCAACTACCTGATTGAGGAATGCCCGCATATTATTAATAGACACACAGATGTCCGCACATTCCTGAGGGACCCGAGAAATAATGCAGCACTTAATGAGATTTTGAGAGACATAATAACACAGATGAACATATATTCCGAATGTACATTAAGATCTGAATGAAACTTTCTTTTGAGGAACAGATCCGAGGTTTGCTGGCTAAAGAACCTTTGTTTCATGCTGAGAAAGAATCATCATATTGTCTGGTGAAAATCCAATTCGTGGCATTCATTGGGAATTTGTGTTCATCATCCAGTAAGAACTCAGCTGACCGAGGAGATTTACAGATCCGATTCAGCAGTTTCCAGAAATAGTGCATAATGTTGGCCGATTAAAAATGTGTTTTTCTTTCCTTAAAAAGAAATATGGGCAGCATTAGTAGCAATTTCGTCATACCAGATCCTGAGAGACGTCCACAATGTATAAAAAGCCATGGCTGCAAGTGGTCATATCTTTGTGTTATTTATGCTTGCATATTGTTCTTAGTGATACTGCTCTTACTTACAGTGCATACTTCTTACTATATAGAAGTAAGTGCAGCAAAGACTCCTGTGAATCTTCCTGTATAGAAGGAGGTTACAGATGTGGCAACTAGTAGGCAGTTAAGACTCTATGAAGTTATCCCTGTCTCAATGAATGATGAAAAATTGTCTGAGTCTGTGATAAATGTCATAAGTCATCGTTCTCTTGAAATAAGTGTCGCAAAAATTATTTTCGGACACCAGAAACAGGCTCGACAGGAAAACAAAGAAAAAGGTGGTCAGAGTGAACCTACACAGGTAACACATGTAAACGCACCCAGTCCACTGATGAATGTTCCTATAATTGTTCCCGCAAGAAGACACTATGCTGACATACCTCATGAGATAATTATAGAGGATCATGAGAGAAGAATGAGATCCAAGAGAGATGCTAGGGAGGATGACTATGAGCTAAATGATTACCTGAATAGTACAGAACACTTGGGGAATAACAAATGGTATCAGCATATGAAAGAAGTGGGAAGAAGGACCTCAAAGGAGGAACGCTTTGTATATGTACTCCTGCCATATAGCTTGGGAAAGTCTAAGATCTTCATAGTTATTGAAGTAGACGTCCAGACAGCACATTGTCTATCACACATATCCCTTTGCCGTACAAGAGGACAGTTTTTGGGCCAAGATACCTATCTCAAATGGGCTACTGAATGGACAGATCCAGATGAAGATGATTATGTGCAAGACTCCAAGAAAAGAGACAGTGATCATACCAAGAATCACATTATCAGATATGAAAAACATGGAGTAAAAGGAGCTAGAATCAGATGGGAAGTAAACAGAAAACTTGATAGTCCAGGGAAAACTGAAGAAAACATTTGACAATGGAAATACAGAGGCCAGATGCAGATTTGAGGATCAGTGTTATCACCTGATGCCTGGGTAGAAGGAGTGGTTATATGCAGAGCCTGGATGGTGTATGAGCATCCTGAATCAACTGTTTGTAATGCACAAGTAGAGTGCAAGCCATTATGGAAGAGTCTTGCCAACTTACTGACCAGGGTCAAAGATATAGGAGGCCAATTTCAGATAGTGCCTTTGGAGAGGGCAAAGTTGTGCTTCAGAAACAATGGCACAAGAAAAGTTGGAGAGAACCAGAACTATGATCGTATCTTTGATCCACCAGGAATGAACATTGGAACAGCAGTGATCATGGGTCACTATTGAGCGTGTGGAGTCAGAGCTTATATAAGATTGTCTGCAGATTGGGGTGGACTTTGCTCAATAATGAATGTTCATATTCCAGTGTTGGTGATTCCAATAAGTGACCTGAATCCTGCCAGTTTCCCGAAAGCAGATGCTCACCTGAGGAAGAAGAGATCTGTAGAGCTGATAAGAAGAATGAAGAGGGAGTATTATTTCTCAACTAAATCAATAGAAGCCTTTTATTCTATTCCATACGAGCACAGGCTATTCAGCCAGTCAGTCTTCACGATGATCTTTATGCCGAGAATCCAGGTTGGAGCAAATACCAAATGGCTGCAGATTACCAGATTGGAATTGCTACAGACGATCAGCACGACCATAAAGGGATCCAATGCTATCATAGAAGAGATGAGAGCCATATGACTGATGACTCTCCAGAACAGATATGCTTTTGATATGATTACAGCCATGGATGGAGGTGTTTGTACAAAAATCAGAGAATCATGTTGCACATTCATACCTTCTCATGATGACTAGAATGGTACCCTGACAGAGGCCATAGACATACTAACGATGCTCCATGGCCAGATGATAGACGAAGTAGAAGACATCGCCCATGACAGTTGGTTTAGATCTCTTTTTTCTTGGATTCCACAATGAATGGCAGGCATTTTCAAGTTTCTTGGAGCCCTTATAATCATGATATTGCTTGGAGTTTGTGTGATCAAGGTAATAATCTCACAATGCAAGAAGACTGCAAAGAAATGAAAATCATGATTGATGTTGTGCAAGGATCGAAGGCCAAAGACTTCACAGATGAAGACATCAGAGACCTTGTCAAGGCCAGCATCCATTCACCTGAGGGAATGAAGCTCCTGTACCCGAAGAACCATAAGATGTATGTGGGAATATGGGTCTACTGCAGTCCAAGTGGACAGTGCATGCCTATGACCTGGAACAAAGATGAGCATGTAAAATCAGCTGGATGCCTGAAGGGAGTCATAAAGATATGGATCCCTAAGAAGCATCTCTTCAGACAAGGATGTCTAGATGTGAAGGATGATGGAAGAGTCATTGATGAATCACCCAGAAGGGGGAGTGTAGAGGAGGAGCCAAGTACCCCCACGTCAACAACCTTGCCCATATTGCCTATATGTTGGGATGAGACACGTGCAGTATCATTGAGAATACCGATACCTAGGAGAATCCTGGAAGCAAGGTTCCCATTGAGAAAATCATATCTGTATACTAGAAAATATGATGGCCATTTAAATGAGATTCCGGAAGAAGCAGAATCAATAAATGGCAAAGATGAATGGTGACGTCACACAGAATCAAACTGACGTAAATAGAGGATGCAGAGACGAGAGAATGAAGATATTCTATAAGGCATCAACAAAGTGTCAAAGATAAGTGACATATTGGGATCAAGGTGTTGAAGCCTATGCTACAGAACTAATGAAGATATCAAGTCATTTTACACGTGTACAGATGCAAAGGAACGCAAGCCGACAAAGTATTCTTTAGGCTAGCTTTATAGTGAATAGATTGTGGCAAGCGCCAATGTGTATATATATGTATATGGATGAATAAACTATGGATGTTACCACTACGCATTATAGCAGTGCTGGACTTTAGAAAGAAGGCCTAATTTTCAGTATGTCGCAGTTAAAAACAGTTGAATAATAAAGTGAATTTCAGAAATGTGAGGCTGGATGAGCCCAGGAAGCCAAGGTCTTATCAAAATGAAGAAAGCTGACATTGGATACAAATCGTGTGAAAGAACAAAACTCCTGTTCAGAAGGCATGGGCAAAACAAGGAACACATCAGAGGTCTATTAGAAAATAGTATTTAAAATACACTAGAAGCTCTATTTCATGGTCTTCAGTCATGTGGAAGGATGAAATCGGACGAACACGATGACCATACCTACGCATGAAAGCAGAAGCGTGCCTTCACTCCCCTGAATTCTCCAGAGCAAAGAACACTCCCAAGTTCAAAGCCCTAATTGACAGAAGACCACTGAGGTGATGATAGATGAATATGCTAATTGGTGGGAAGCTAGGGTTAGGACGAGCTCACCAGCACCTGGTAGCCCAGCTTGTGTGCTGCTAGCGTAGCTGGAAAAGTACTGATGGAGGTTAGAATGCCAACCAATTGTAGGGGGCCACGTAATTAAGGGTCCTATAGTTTGTACAGCCAATGGGACTTCGTACATTTAGTGACGTTCATAGTGGCCATTTTGAGGAGAGGGCTTAGTTGCCCCACTTGATGGAAAGAAACCAATCATTTATTCTCATTCTCTTAGACTACTATGGAACATATACTTAGATATTCACTGAGAGCCTATCACTTTTCTTTGCAGGTTTTTGTAGTTTGCCATGTAGGATGACGTACGTAATTATGTAGGTTAATGTTAATGATGACGAGTTGTTAGGATATAAGGTACGTTTTTTATGAAGTGCTTAGAGTAAGAGGATCAAGTGTGTTGGTTGATGTTCGTTGTACTCCCTGTTTTAGATCATTGATATTAAAACAGTTATCTTTTTTGCCAACTTGTTTCGATTATTGATGTATGAATAAAATCTGCATCCCCATCCATCTCCAGGGTATTGCTACTCATCTTAAAGAGCTGGGGTCATCCAGTTCACAACTGAAACAACAGCCATTACTGAGCGGCACACACCGCTATGGAGTTTATCCCCCTTGCACAGGCATAATGTAGGGTTCCACATGACCAGTAGTTATCTCAGCATCTGATAAATGTTAATAACTGCTGGGTCCCAAAGAAAAACAGAAGCATGCATAAAAGCTTCGCTAGGGATAGGCTAGTCGAGCCGCATTTTTGTTTTGTTATGCAATTCTGCTTTCTTGGTATCTGTCCCCTTTTGGAATTTTGTTTTTAGTGCGTGCAAGTTTCTTGTTTGTCTCTTTTTAAGAATGTGTTATTTTCGCACCAAAAAAGACCTATGTTTGCACGCAGGCTTGCATATTGTGTGTAGGTGTAACTTGTTCAACAGCCCCTGGATGCCCCCGGGCTTGGGCGATTTACAAATGCAAAGCATAAATAGATAAATATTATTTTGTATTGTGTTGTGCTGTCTTTGGGTTTGTATAGCACACACCTAGCTATGAAGTAACTTAGCGCTATAAAAGTTATTTAGGGTTACCAGAGGTCTGAGGAAGGGCCGGTTACAGGTAGCTTGAATATGCGATAGTACTAAGTGACTTAATAGATATTCCCTGAAGAGCAGGGTCTTGATACCTTTGGGAACACTGGGAATGTTGAAGTCTTCCTGATTGCCACTGGGATGGAGTTAGCAAGAGAAGGCTTGTTTCCTGGTTTTCTCTTCACGCGGCACTGCAAAGGCCTTGGCCCTCATTACGAGTTTGGCGGTAGCCATGGAGCTGTTAGCACCATGGCTGCCACCAAACCGGGCTCATTTACCGGGTTCCTGCAATGAGGAATAACTGGGTCATTCCAACATTAGAGGACCCGGTAATTCCTTCTTGCAGGAACCATTCCCCATTCCCGTTTGAGCTCCTATAGGGCTCAATGGGAATGGGGATGGAGGTAACAACGGGCAGATTACAACTGGCCCGTTTTTGCCTCCCTCTTCCCCTCGCAGGACCCAGAAAGCACGCCTGGTTTTACCAGGCGTCCGATCCGGGTCCCGCGATGGGAAGCTTGTAATCAGCCCTGACAGAATGAAAGGGGCCAATCCCGTACCGGCCCCCTTCATTCCGTCAGCGTAAACCTTATAATGAGGCCCCTTCTCTTGCTTCTCTTTTCCTCCAGGAAGTCAATATTCCTCTCAAACAGCTTTGCACCCCAGCCAAAGGAGCTTAAGTGGCACATGGCAAAACAATTATGTGGAAAATTGCAGAGGGGATGTATTTTACTTTTCAAAATTGCATTTCCAATTTTGCCCAAGAGTACACAGTGTACCGAAATACATCAGAATATAATGAGTATAGAAACAATGAAAACAATATAATGCCCAATACTTGAATTCTAGAATTGCAGCGACTAAAAATAGATACGGCTTAAATGCTTTGTCCAAGTAAAATCTGCAACACAAGAAGGGTTGTTAGAGTGGGGGCCGACTTTTGATATTCACTACGGTAGTAAAAAAGCACCTACCCCTTTGCCCCCTCCCCTTGAATATGAGCAAGAGACGGAGTGACGCAAGATGGCCCAACGTGTCTGCAGGTTGATACAACGTACTTTACAGCATATTTTTCAGAATGAATTTATTTTAACAACCCAAAGAATTTACAGGCACTCTGAACATACAACATCTCAGCAATAGTCACTCAACCAGCAGAGCTACATTTGGTGCTTACTGCTTTCGGACTTGTCATTTCATACAATTTAATAGTTTGTTTGTTTGTTTATTGCATTTATAAGGCGCACCAGACCCAGGAGTAGTGAGTGTGGATTCCTGATTGTGCCCAAAATCACTACATTACAACCCGTGCAGTTCACATATGCGTTGGAAAAGTTTGAAAGCCAATAGTGTTTGATATCCTGCACCTTGAAGCTGCACACAGTCTCATTTGGGATATACATTTGCAAACTGAAAGTGTTATAACTGGTGAAAGTGATACTCTGGGGGTAATTCATGGATTATTTGCGCCGAAAAAATGGGATTAGTGCGCCATTCTGCCCGCAAATCCCCATTTGTTAAACAGGGATTTGCGGGCAGAATGACGCACAAATCCAGTTTTTTTTTTGTCGCAAATAATCCATGAATTACCCCCTCTGTGTGTGAGGCTTAGTTACATTGTATGCTATTCTGCCCGCCTTACTCTAATGCTAGAAGACAAGCCCACTGGTTAACCATCAGAGAACGTATCCTCTTTAGGACACTTACTCTAACCCACAAGTGTATCAAACACACTGCCCCACCTTACCTATCGCAGAGAGTATGCAGACCCCTCTCCACCAGACCAACAAGATCATGCTACGCCAACCGGCTGGTAGTATCCAAAGTGAAACGTGCCAGAGGGGATGGTGTAAGCTTCCCCTTCATCGCTGCAATGCAATAGAACTCCCTGCCGCTCTCCCTGAGAACAGAACCCCCACACTGCGCTTTTTGTAAGGCCATCAAAACATGTCTATGTACGCAAACCTATACATGAAAAGCACGCGCCGCTATGCACCACTATCATGCTAGGCCAGTACGCAATCATGATGTGCTAGCTCAATGTAACACTGTAATAACTCATGACGCAATCACATTATGTAAGCCCTCTGTAACCAAATTGTGCCTGTTTTGAGAGGGCCGAGGGATATCGCAATGTCTCCTAGCCCTATGTTATCTAGTAAGGGCTGATTTACTATTAATGTATTTATTTATATATTTGGTATAATTCAGCCAGTAAATGGTTTTGATACATTTGCAAAACATGTAAATCAATTCCAACAAAGCACCTGTATATAAAAGGAATCACAAAATATCAAGTACAGAGTTAATAGCAGTCTACGATTCGGGAAAACGATAAATCAATAAGGTCTCGATGCCACTAAACATCAATCCCAGACAGTCTCGCGTGTTTCGTTAAACTTATTAAGGAGTATCCAGAGACTGACACAGTATTTTTTTGTATTGTTGTGAGGCTATCACAATCTAAAACGAGATGGTTGGCAGTTTCAGTGACATTAGCCCCACAAAGTCTGCACTAATTCTCATCCCTTCTCTGGCTCCCACTACTTCCATTGATTTAATAGGATTTAATTTGATTTTTATAAATTCCTTTGCAATCCAGTTGGCTGGCAATTCCTTGAGATATGTGGGATGCTTAGCTTCCAGCAACATGTGAGCTATATATTGTAAGGGAGGAAGGGCCCTTTTGACCACCCCTGCACATTCTGTATGGGGTGGATCTCTTGGTCATCCCATCTGGGAGACGTCCCCCCTGTCTGCCATCAGATGACAGAGGACAGAAGCCATTGGATGACACATACAGACTCCATTTTATGCCACCCCAAAGCTCCCTCTTTTTACTAGGCCACACAATGGTTTCCAAAAACCTCTCTCTCCCACTGTCCAGTACCGCACACAGGCAGCCCAGCCGCCCCCACTACCTCCTCCCCTGTCTGCGCCGTACAAGCTCTTTTCTCACGGAAGCCCAGTCGCAAATTGACGCAAAAGGCACAGTATTCTTTCTCTTCCTCTGAGCTCACTGCCCGGTGTGTGACCAGAGCAGAGCCACCGTCTGCGAGCCCATCAGTCTCAACAAACCTGTCCATTGCCCGTTTACCCCCACCCTGAAGAGCCATAGTTCCCTGACCTCTCTTGGTGTAGATGCACATCTGACCCCCCTTTTTATGAGCAACCCGGACACCCACCACAGATCTAATCCTCTGCTGTTATACACATGTCAGCTTATATCATGGGGCATCAGACAGATCAAAACGTCCAAGGTGGGCACCTGGGCCCTAACACCAGGGTTTATAGGCCCTACGGTACAAAGGGCAAAATTGATCAAATTCCTAACACCATGAACTCTACAACATCACCATGACTGCCCATTTTTTCTAATGGTTATTTGTTGCATGCCTTCAGTTCCTGTTTTTGCTAAAATAGATTAGTTTGTTGTGCTTCATCTTGTGTGCCTGACCTTCACCCCGGAGATGAGCGCAGCTAACCCACATGCTGTTCGGCGAACACCCAAGCATCCAGCCAATCTGGTGGGACAGCCTCCTATGTTTCTATCATATATCTGTACAACTAGCCTATCACATTCATGTATTTTGCACCTGTATCGAATCGTCAGCAGTGACACGTTTTAACGTTATAATGTGCTGCCCATGCATTGTTTGGCAGAGCGCTCTCAGGGCAGCAGAGTTCTCTGCGTGCATTTCTTATCTAATATAATCTTTGTACAACTTGCAATCTATCTCCTGGTCTTATTCCGTACTGGGGTGTGTCCATTTAGTCTGACTTTGGGATCTGTATTAGGGAATGGGTTCTTACATTTGGTGGCCCTTTAGACATGATTGCTCCAAGACGTCCCCCGTACGGCGGCAAGATTCAGTGCACCCCCATCAAGGCCGCCCTCACCTTCGGTTGACCAGTAGTTAAAACACGCACGCTTCTGAGCAGGTTCCGCAGGTCCCGGCTTTGCGAATACCCAACTGCTCGCTGGAACCGGGCACAGCTCTTGATTGGGGGAGGAAACCCAATTGTTGATAGACCGCGAAAGGAGGCTCTTGGAACAACACGGACACATGAGTATTGATTGCAGAAGAATTAAAGTGGGAAAGGGATGGAGCAGATTAAAATACGCTAAAGATTGAGTTGAGCATGAGTGAAAAGAGTGAGTGATTGCTGAACTGAAGGGTTTTTCTTTTTTCTATGGCCATTAGGTTTTTTGTAACATGTAAGGTGATGAAATAAGAGGAGATACAGTAACCTAGCTCCAAAAGGGGGTGCAAGGCGGCGCCGAATAGTACTGTCTCGACCAGTGCAGGAATACAAGTGAGGAAAATGAAAAAGTAGGAGTCTCATATATTGAGTAGACTCTGGAAATAGTAGTAGTTCTTTCTTCCAGTCTTGATAAATCTTTTCTGGAGGTCGTCCCAGAAGGGGCCGGGGTGAGGTTAATGAGAAGTGTGCCTGAAGAGGAAATAGAGTGTTCTTGAAAACAGGGCTGGGGGTATGAAGGGTTATCCTAAATACACGTTCTATGTTTTATGTTGTCAGTAAGGTGTGTTGGTCCGTTGTGTTAAACTGTTAATTGGTCCATGTCTCAATGTGATTGTTATTTTTATGTAGTGATTAAGACAATGCAAGACATGAATAATACGTTTTGAGGTATAATTCGAAAAATTGTTGTCAGAATATTAGAAGATTGAAGTATTGAAGTGTTAACGGTGTTGGTACACACACACACACACACACACACACACAGATAGTGGGAATAGAGTGGAGCGACTCTATGGGGGCAGACACGCCACTCTTACATATTTGCAAACAGCTCACGATTTATAGTGAAAAAAAAGTACCATGGGCAGTGGCTAGCAGAGATTAGAGGGGAGGGGTTGTCTCAAAGCTGGCCAAAAGAGGGGTAACTCGATAAGGCAGTGTTAGACCTCGTAGCTACATACATAATTTCTAAATATAAGGCGAAGCAACTCCAAAATAGAAGGGAAGTGCTGGAACTTTGGAGGATGTTTGAAGAAATGCCCCCTACAAATAATAAAGCAAAGGAATCGTAACATGCAGTGGTCACAAGAACCGAGAGGGAAGGGGAGAATAAGGAAGGAGAGGAACCAAAAAAATGATACCAATTGCTGACAAAACCCACAGAAAGGTATAGAGATCCATTATTTTTACCTTACCAGAGTGCACTCACTGCTCCAGCAGTAGCTCCCCCTCCCTCTTACGACCCTAAGGGTCTAGATGGTCCAACAAGCACACCCCCAACCCCAGTGGGACCCACCACACAGGATTTAGGAGCGCTAATGATGAGTACCCAAGCATAATTATCCCGATTAAGGACACTGTGTGAAAATCCACTATCATTGCCGGGGGGAGGGCAGCCACAGTTGCCGCCCCAAGTAAAACCTCCCCCTGATACCCGAGGATGAATGTTAGTCCGGGGACTTCCTCTTCCAGATCAACAGTACCCCGATTAAAAATGTATGGGTAGAACGAGAAGGGGACCCAGCAAGTGTACGGTATGATAGTGTGACATCTGTCAGGGAGGAAGAATGTTGGAGTGATATTGAGGAATACGAGGAAGGGGCACTAGGAGGGGGTCCGCAAGTGCAGTGACAAACATCACAGGTGGGGGGGAGAGGAAGTGTGACAAGGAAGGCTCCGAAACAGGTTAGGCAGAAAGGCACTAGCAAAGAAAAAAGGAACAAAGGTAAGTAGAGGCAGGGGGAAAACCAATCTACAGATGCCTCATATTCATAAGAGGGCAGGAAGACCCCACTATGTGCCCTGGGTGTGATGGATAAAAACAATTTGTCTCTCCGGTTGGGCAGGAAAATGGATATACGCTTTTGAGAAAAATATTGCTGGTGTCCCGTTAGCAATAGGGCTATCAAAAGCCTTCTCGTGTCTGCAGTGGGCGATCAGGCTGATGGGATGTGGGTGAAGGCGGGATTCCCAGGAGTAACCATGGGTAATGACAGCCATAATGGGGCGTCCTTTACCAATGTGAGAGCACAGGTGTGGGATGTACTGCAGAGAACCTTCCCTGATACCCCTGATTTACACTGCGTGATGCAATTCAACATAGGGGACGGGAAGGTTGCTGCGCAATTCATTCTTCGGGTACAAGATATGTAGAGGGCAGAGAGGTGCACCTCCCTTTTTTACTTCATTATCAAGAGAGGCCTCCCAAAGGAGGTACAGAAGGCCCTTGATAAAATTGCCAGGATAGAAGCCAAGAGTTGGCGAGAAAAACAAAGTATAATAGTACACCATTGCAGGAGGATCAAAGAAAGGGAGAAATAAATTGCACAGAAAAGATTGGCCAATGAAGCAAAACTTGTACAGAACAAGTTAGTGAAGGTCGCGGCAGTAACAGCTGCGCAGTCCTTAGAACAACAGGGAGACGGAGAGGAGGGGAGGTAGCACTACAGGCTAGGATGGCAGCCACATGGACAAACAATGGGCAGGAGCAATGGGATGGAGAAGAGCAGTTTAGAGGACACTAGTGGCAAGGAAGGCCTGGTAGAGGAAGAGGTAGCTACCGGGGACAACGGGGAGGGTACAGAGTACAAGAGTCTAGAGGAGGAGGACAAGGAGCGTGTTGGTCATGTGGGAGATGGGGTCATTTTGCTAGGGAATTTCGTATCCATCCCATGGATTATTATCAGAACACACAACGATATAACAATGTACAGCAATATGGTACCCCACCCAGGCAGTCCCTATAGGTTACCTATGGGGGGTTATGGACCAGAGGAGCAGCCCGATAACAGGTTCATGCAGGGTCCCAGAGCCCCACCACAAGGGATGCAAACACGACTGACTCACCAAAACCAAATAGGAAACACACATAATAATTCTTTTGGCACAATTGCAAACGGAGCGCCGGCACCATTTCAGGGAACAGCTGTGGCTGGAGAGAACATATTTTCCTTTCCGGTGACAAACACACACCCAGACTAGGACAACCCACACAGAGCACTTGCGTGTCCAGTCCTATCGACTACCTTACGTCCAGATGAGGAACCACTGGTGGGTGAGGAGATTGCAGACAAACAGGTCATCTTTATGGTGGACTCAGGAGCGGAAAAATCGTGCCTATGCCAAGGCGGTTTTCCGCTGTCGGGCAAAAATTTGGAAACGCAGGGATTCTCTGGGGCTGTGGTCACAGTTCCTTACACTAAAGATTTGGATGTAAGGATAGGGGGAAAAACAGTGTGAGCACCCCTTGTGTATCATGAAAATTCACCAGTAAATCTGCTGGGAAGGGATCTTCTCATCAAGCTCAATATGACAATCTCATTTACTGAAAGGGGTATAGTGTGATCCAGACCCGGAATATGCCCCCTCAGGCAATGCTGTTGATCCATACACTAACAAATTAAATTGCTGTCCGAGGGGTGCCCTCTCATGCAGACATGCTTGTGTATGGGATAGAGGTTTTGGCAAGAGTGGTACCCGAGCTAACACAAAAAGAATGGAGAGTACCGCCTGATTTTGTCCTCCACCCAGTGACTCCTCCTGAATTTCTACCAGGTACCATCCTCTCATTAGACCTACAGGGAGTACAAATATCAGCCAAACGTATTGTGGCAATAGGTCTGGACATGCACAGGTGTGAGTGGTAAACAGTACTATGCATAGACCCAAACATAGCACTGAGAGATCTGACCGATGAAGGGGGGAAATAATTATGGAAATATGCATGCCATGTGACATAATGATACAACACCGGCCATTGTCAGCGCACCGCCTTCATTTTTTGACAAAGACATGCAGCAAGTACCCACTAACCTATGGACAGCCAACACTCATGATGTAGGATTATTGCAAGACATAACCCCAATTAAGATCAAACTGAAGGCCGGTGCAGTGCTGCACTGAGTAAGACAATACCCCCTGTCAAGAGAAGCAGAGGAAGGAATAAAAGAAGCAATACATGCATTATTACAGAAAGACAAAATCGTTCCCTCAAACTCCACTTGTAATACCGCAATTTATCTGATTTTAAAAGCAAAGGGAGCGGCGTGGAGGATGGTGCAGGACCTCCACCCACTTAATGACGTCATTTAAAAGGAGTTCCCCCTAGTCCCAAACCCTGCATCCATCTTAAGTAGTATCCCAAAGAAAGCTACACACTTCACTGTGGTGGACTTGCAAATTGCCTTTTTCTCTGTACCACTTGACCCCAGCTCCAGGTATTTGACTGTTTTCACCCTGGGGGGGAAGAGATATGAACATTGTAGATTGCCCCAGGGGTACTGTGAAAGTCCAAGCATCTTCAACAGAATATTGCATGAAGATCTCAACAATATTGACGTTAAGAGTACAGTGATACAATACGTTGATGACCTCCTAATTTGCAGTGAAAGTGAAAATAAATGCAGAGAAGATTCCATAACACTGTTTACTTTGTTGACAAACAAAGGGTACAAGGTAGACAAAGGAAAAAAGGCAATACTGTATGAGAGTGGTGCTGTAACTAGGACAACTAATATCTAAAGATAGGAAGAGAATAATTCCAGATAGAGCAGCAGCAGTATGTGCAGCAGCTAGGCCCCACACAGTGAAAGCCATGCAAACGTTTCTCATCATATGTAACTATTGCCAAGCATGGATACTACACAGCATACACGCTGCCTTTACTACAAGCACTAAAGGAAGCCCAAAAAGAGAGCACAACCATCATTTGGACACCTGACATGCACACAGCCTTTGCAACATTAAAGTATCTGATATCTACAGCTCCCATTTTAGCCACACCAGATTATAAACGGGAATTTTACCTGTTCTCGCACTCTGATGGAACACTGATGACTGCAGTGTTGACACAGAAAACATCACTAGGACACAAGCCCCTAGCTTACTACAGCGGCACTCTTGACTCAGTAATGCAGGGTCATTTTGCATGCAAACAGAGCCTTGCAGACGCAGCCTTCGCCATTGAAAAAAGTGCAACCATAGTAATGGGATGCTATGTTACGTTATTCGTTGAACACTCCTTGTTTGTCATTCTCGAATGATCAAAATCAACACTCACCACACAAAGAGCAACAGCCTATGAAATAATACTTTCCAGCCCAAACATCCACATAGTACGCTGCAGGATTGTTATTTCAGCCACATTTCACACTGAGCCATGTACAGTAGAAGACATGCAAAATCATGATTGTGCCGCATATGAAGGGGAAGGAGATGACATTCCCAAAGCAACCGAGAATGCCCTAGAGGAGGGTGAAGTGCACTTTGTAGACGGGTCAGCATCTATTTGCCCAGAGACAGGAGAAAAACATGTGGGTGCAGCAGTAGTGAGATTAGAGGAAGGAGAATATGAGATGATTATACAAAAATGATTACCAATAAATTACTCAGCGCAAGCAGCAGAGCTAGTAGCATCAATTGAAGCATTGCATGCAGCCAAAGGATGTGCAGTTACCATTTATTCGGATTCAGCATATGTAACCACCACGGTACATGCTGGATTTCCCAGGTGGAGGAAGAGGGGTTTCAGAAGGGCAGATGGGTCACCAGTACAACATGCGAAGCTTTTGAATGAGCTTATAAAGGCTCTTGAAAAACCATTAGTAGTGGCTTTGGTAAAATGCCAAGCCCATATAAACAATAGTGATGTAATATCACTTGGAAACGCAGCAGTGGATGCTGCGGCAAAGAAATCAGCTTATTTTACAGAAACGCTGCCTGCAGAGTGCGTGCAGAATGCTAGTACAGGGACAGAAAAGGAAGAAGGATACCACACCCTGCCAATAGCTCAATTAATAGCACTACAGAAGAGAGCTCCACCCACAGAACAAAACCATTTGTTAAAAAGGGGTTGTACACAATCACCCACAGATCTCTTATGGAGGCAGGATACGACAGGCAAAGTAGTAATGCCGGTGGAGCTGCTGCAAATAGCGTTCCAACTGTTGCACTTCCCTGCCCATGTCACCAAACAACACATAGCTGCAGACATCCAAGAACATTGGTTTGTTCCAAACCTCCATGAGTATTTAATACAGATGTCCATTGAGTGTGTCTCATGTCAAACATAGGGGATCATTCTGAGTATGGTGGTGGCCATGGAGCAATTAGCTCCATGGCTGCCTCCCATTCCTGTACCGACTCCGGTCTTGTTCAATGGGGACTTACCAGTCCATTCCGACCTTGGAGGGACCGGTAAGTCCCCATTGAACAAACCATTCCCCATTCGAGCCTCTATAGGGCTCAATGGGAATGGGGAGGGTGCAAATAACGGGCTCGTGAATGGCAAGAGCGTTATTTGAGCCCTGGTCCCTTAGCGGGACCCGTAAGGGACGTGTGTTCCGACCACACGTCCCTTACGGTTCCCGTTAGGGGACCTCGGAATCGAGTGGTAGGGGATTACCGGCACCGGTCTCCTTACCGGTGCACGGTATCCCCTACCGCCCGACTCCGAATGAGACCCATACAATTCAGGAATGACCCTCCGAACTTTGCGAGGATCACTGCTGCACCCCATTGGACCTTTCCGTGAGCTGTACATTGATTACGTGGGCATGGGAGAAAGGTGCAATGGAGAACGATACTTAATAGTGGTGGTGAGTCAATTTTCACAGTGGGTGGAAGCAGGACAGTGTGCACACCTGGATGTGAAATGTGCAGCAAAATTCTTAGTGAGAGAAGTGTTCCCGCATTGGGGAATATGTGATGTCATATGCTCCGACAATGAAACACATTTTGTAAATGACCTATTTAAGGAAGTAACAACCCTATTAGGTATTACACACAAAATGTGCTTGATTTACCACCCACAAGCAAACAGAGTTGTCGAGAAGATCAACGGCCTCCTTAAAAGCAGATTATCTAAACTGTGCCATACTCTCAAGGAAATGGGTTTATTGCCTACCTTTGGCCATTTTCCAATTGTGTACACCACCCAGAAAAGACCACTGCTTGTTCCCACATGGGATAGTGACAGGCAGGTGCATGCAAACACCCCTGTCACCAGTAAGAAGGATTTCTGATGCCCACAAAACAGCAACAATACTAGGTGTGGAATTTAAAGAGTATCCAACACAATTCACACAAGCACTGAGAAGCATTAACAAACAAATTGCCCCACCCTTTACCAAGGACAATGATACCAGCACCACACCGGCAGCTGCTGACATCCCAGCAAGCCAATTAATGCCTGGGGAGCTGGTGTATGCGCGCAGCTTTGTGAGAAGAAGGAATTCTCCAAGATTTCATGGCGCGTATGAAGTAATATGTTGCACACCATGAGCAGTGAAAGTAAAGGGACTGAAATATTGGATCCACCTTTCACATGTTAGGAAAGCACATGACAGCGTAATACAAGGAGGGCACCAAAATGAACACAAAATGGCAGTGCACTAAGAGGTTAAGCAAATAGAACGAGTACAGAAAAAGACAGAGTAATGAGATGAGTTAACAAGTGTGACAAAAAATAGGAATAGACTGTATATATTATGTGTAAATATTTATCTCTTCCTTTTTTCTCTTTCTCACTTTCTCTCTTCCTCTCTCTCTCTCTCTCTCTCTCTCTCTCTCTCTCATTTTCAACTTTTTCTTTAAAATGACAAAATGAAATGGTATGTTTTATTATAACTGAAAGTGTACTTAACCCATTGTATTCCACTCTGTAGGCGTGACAATGGCGGAGAGAAGGGCCCTGAATGGCGCCACAACCAAGTTAAATAGAAATAGGGACTATGTTAGCACCACTAGGGCTTATTCCTACAATTGTGGTCTTTATTTACGCCATTGTGTTTTTAACACTATTATTATGTTTAGGATTATATTTGAGTGTTTCTTTTATTATGGGAGATATAAAGTAAGGGGAGGTGGGGGAAAACCTGTGCAAGAAGGAACCCAGCTAATATGGGAGGGGGTGAAACTGATGTGGGCCCATAATACCTCTGCAAATCTTACCTCACTGCATAGGAACCGCACAATGAAAGTGCCTCAGTTGGGATCCCCACCAGAGAATGATAGTGAAAACATAGTTTATGTATATGATGAATACCAATTAACCTCTAATGTCTCGGTACTGCCACACAATCACTCTCAGACAACCTCTGATCCTACCACAAATGTCAAATGTATGTACTTTGTGTCCCAAGCAACCACTCCAAGTACTCCCCCTAACACGCAGTACTGGCAACATAATTATGAACAAAACAAAAAGCTGACCTAGGCATTTTTACTGTCCTCTATCAAAGAATTGTACAGACATACCATGGTCTAGGGGGGGTTACCAGAAGGAAAAGGGAAATAAAACGTAGCAGATATGATGCATACCATGGCCTAGGGCTGGATGCAGTATAAGATCCCCGCCACCCAGATCAGTCTAATAAATGCTACTCTGACATGAGCACCATAGGCAAACAGGCAACAAATGAAAGTTGCTTCATGTGTTCTCTGATCCCTCAAGCGTCAGGGACACCTAAGGTCCTAGTGCTGCAGGAAACCCCCATAGAGGATGCCCAGTGTCTCGTTCATCTTGCACTTTGTAGAATTCGAAATATCTTCCAGGCACACACAGTAATGCTACAACTGCTCCAGAACGGGAAGACCTGCCACAGTAAGCCTCAAGGAAGAATTTGCATCAATGAGCCATTTTTTGTCATAAAGGGGACAATGTTCACGGAAAACAAATGGCAAGAGGCAACAGTGATGTGCAAAGCAGAAGCTCTAAAAGGACAGTCAGAAGAAAAATGTCAATGGATAGAAAAAACCTGCACTTAAACATGGTCTCAGCACATTGCCAAGCTAACATGGGTAACAGCTCTCGAAAAGTCAATTAAGATCCAGCATAAAGCATAATATGAACTTTGTTTCCACGGAGAAGGAAAGGTGCCCATGGGATGAAACAAACACTGCAATAAAACACTTGTCCTCCCCGACATGCGAAAAGGAACAGCTGCCTTGATTGACAATTATTGGGTATGTGGCAAACAGGCATATTTGCACCTCCCGCAGTCATGGAAAGGTACTTGTGCTCTGGCTATGCTGCATTTGGCCCTAATGGTGATGCCGGAGAGTCATGTCCAGGGGGGGGGTTGCCAGCCAGACTGTCCTTGGCACCACAGTCCACAACTGAAGAACCCCCCCTTCTATGATGTACTGTTGGAGGACAGGCAACAAGATAGAGTGTCATGCCAAAAGAGAGCTTCAAACTACATATCTAAAGACTCTTCCAATCTTTTAGCACAGATACTGCACCAGTTTAAGTGTTCAATTCAGCAGAGACATTTTTTGCATCACTGGTACCAAGCATCCAGGCCCGGGCAAATACCAAATGGTTGCAAATTATAAGATGGGAGCTGATCCAATTGGCCAACGACACTGAAGAGGGGTTAAACGTCATCAAGGTAGAAATTAGAGCCCTGCGGCTGATGACGATGCATAATCATTACGTTTTGGACCTTCTCACGGCAATGGAAGGCAGTGTTTGCCAAAAAGTCGGGTGTCCATGTTGCACTTTCGTACCTTCTGCAGACACTGACAATGGGACATTATAACACGTGATTGCAGCAGCACATGATCTCGGAGAAAGGATGAAGAAGGAAGGTGGTGTCCAACCATGTGACTCAATACGGTTTTTGAATGGGTACCATCAAGGTTCAGGAATCCAATGAAGCTGCTTGTCCCCATCATCGTTTTCCACTGCTGATATTTTGTGTGTGCCAGGTAGGGGTTTGATGCTGTGCAAAATGTACGCCTAGTAGTGCAATGATGATTGTGACAGTGGGCAATCCAAATATAATGCTTCATGATACTAAAGATTTACAACTACAAACAGGTAAAACCAATGAATCCAAATACCGTATGACAGCAGTGTATAACACTGGGGATAGAGTGGATAATTTGTGGCGAGCCCCATGAGTTGTAATGGTATAAAGGGGTGCGGGTTGACCTGGCTGGGGGTGGTGGGTGCATCTACATGACATGCACTTCTGAGGAATATGATAGAAGGGGTGAAAGCCTAAGATCAGTGTGCAGAGCCTGGAGGCCAATTAAGGGGACTCCGGCTTGGGATGAAGCAGTGATAGAGACAGAAGAACGTAGATGCACTAATGGCCAAGGCTATTTGTTCCTTTAGGAGTAACGAAAGGGGGGAATGTAAGGGAGGAATTGGAGTACCGAAAGGGGGGAATGTAAGGGAGGAATTGTCCTTTTGACCCCCCTGTACATTCTGTATGGAATGGATCTCTTGCTCATCCCATCACAGGGAGACGTCCCCCTGTCTGCTTTCTGACGACAGAGGACAGAAGCCATTGGATGACACATACAGACTCCATGTTATGCCACCACAAAACTCCCTCTTTTTACTAGGTCACACAATGATTTCCAAAAGCCATCTCTTCCACTGTCCAGTGCCGCACAGAGGCAGCCCAGCCAACCCCACCACCTCCTCCCCTGTCTGCGCTGTACTCTTTTCTCACGGAAGCCCAGTCGCAAATTGTTGCAAAAGGCACAGTATTATTTCTCTTTCTCTGAGCTCACTTCCCTGTGTGTGACCAGAGCAGACCCACTGTCTGCATGCCCATTAGTCTCCACAAACCTTTCCATTGCCCCTGGACCCCCACCCTGAAGAGCCACAGTTCCCCGACCTCTCTTGGTGTAGATACATATCTGACCCCCCTTTTTATGAGCAACCTGATCACCCACCACAGATCTAATCCCCTGCGTTTATATATCCTGGGTAGAAATAACACATGTCAGCTTATATCATGAGGTATCAAACAGATCAAAACCTCCAAGGTGGGCACCTGAGCCCTAACACCAGGTTTTATAGGCCCTAAGGTACAAAGGGCAAAATGTATCAAATTCCTAACAGTATGAACTCTACAACATCCCCATGACTGTCCATTTTTTCTAATGGTTATTTGTTGCATGCCTTCAGTTCTTGTTTTTGATAAGATAGATTAATTAGTTGTGCTTCATCTTGTGTGCCTGACCTTCACCCCGCAGAGATGAGCCCAGCTGACCCACGTGCTGTTCGGCGAATACACAAGCATCCAGCCAATCTGGTGGGACAGCCTCCTATGTTTCTATAATGTATATGTACAACTAGCCTATCACATTCATGTATTATGTAATCGTCAGCAGTGACGCATTTCAACCTTATAATGTGCTGCCCATGCATTGTTTGGCAGAGCGCTCTCAGGGCAGCAAAGTTCTCTGCGTGCATTTCTTATCTGATATAAACTTTGTTCAATTTACAATATATCTCCTGATCTCATTTCCTACTGGGGTGTGTCCATTTATTCTGACTATGAAATCTGTATTAGGGAATGAGTTCTTACAATAGCCTCCGCTTGAAGATTTTGCAGCCAAAATAGTTCAGATTTGCTCAATATCTGAAGCATACATGAGCCTTTGTGTGATATTTTAAAGCATGTGAATGTAAGGATGGTAGGGTTGATGTCAATCCTTTCGCACCTCCTGCCTCCTTCTACCATGTGCGTCCCAAGCAATGTGTTTCTCAAAATTGGTGTGAGGAATTTGACCATTCACATGGTGGGCATGCGCGCGTGTGGGCTTTTTTAAAATTCTTTAAAATAAATGAAATTATGGTAGACCAACCACAGGAAAATGTGTGGGGAAAATCCACAGACATGTTGTTATGGTCACACCACAACAAAAGCATAGAACCGTGTACTCTGTGCTGGACACCGCCTACAGGCACCCTCCGCCCCTGTCACATTCAGTTGAAATGTGATAGCCAAGGAGAGCACAATGCCATCCGAGGAAGGGAGAGTACCAACTTTACCCCTGCCATGGTCAGCCTGACTAACTGACAAAGGCTCAATTGAAACACTGTGCTCTTTTGTTAGACCCTGAAGCTGGTGGCAACGATTATCATACCAGCAGGGGCTATTGCTGCAGAGGATAACAAAGGAGACAGAAAACCCAACAACCTTTCATATATAACTGTGTCAACCTGAAGCCAGCTCCTGCCTCTCAGTATCGTTGACTGTGAAGTGTCATGTCTGGGTCTGTTGGCACAGTAGGTCACGCCGCTAAGGCGACCCTATTCATAAGGTATGAGATTGTGGTTTTCAGGAGCTAGAGAGTTGGGTCTCTCAGCATTTTCAAGGGAAACCTGCCACTTTAACAGGAACCACACAGGGAGGACCATTAATCAGAGAGACTCTTTGAACTCACCAGCCAGGAAGATGGGTGGGACTTAGTAGCACAATGGAGTGAGCCCTGAGCTCTTTCTGTTGACTGAAAGGTTCTGCCATATTAGTTCTGGGGAACACCTTGTTCCTGTTTTCACCCCCTTTCATGTTGCAAAGCACTCTGGTTATGACCTCATGCATACAGAAGATTGTTGGCAGGCACCCAAGGATTGGTTCGCTAAGGTGGGCTTAGCGTACACCAATCACTGTGGCCTACTTGGCTTTAAAAGAGGGCCAATCCCCTCTTTTGGCAGACCATCTGAAGACTTCACAAGAAGTAGGAAAGAAGAACTCAATCTTGGACCCTGGCTGAAGGTACAGTCTGCCTTACATCTTTCGCCAGTGAAGGAAGGCGAGGATATCCAAAGAGGGGAGCAATATCCCTCCCCTAAACATCTTCCAGGGCACGGAGGGAGAAAAGGAACTTAGGGATCCTCCAGCCACTCCATAACTGGTACCCATCCTGCCCAGCTAAACTCTGACGCAGGCTCCCTGCACAGGGAGTGCCAGAAGGTCTCTGAACCTGAAACAAAGGTGCAAGGCCACTGCCTGCAACACACACTACAGCTGTGGGCCGTCTGCCCCAAAGGACGACATGGTTACATATCTTTATAACGACACATTTTAAGTAGAATGCACATATAAGGAAAATGACAAAAGAACACATTTGTTTTTTCTTTTTTGGGGGGTCCCTGCCAGAACCCCTGTTTCCCAACCCTAAAAACCCACCCAAACTGTTTCCCCACAAGATTTAACCCTTTACTCCACCCCCACATACATTTCCATTATGTTTTTCATTATAAAATGTTTGTTATGTGTGCCTTCTACATAAAGGTTTTGTTATCAAGACTGTATAACGGCGACACAAGACCATTGAAGAATCCGGGAGATGTGCCTCGACAAGCATCTACTGCCGTCCACCTTAAAGGACATTATTGAGCCAGTCGAGTTCCTTGATCCGCAACTGACTGAAACGCTGACCATTGTCAAGCTGAACCGCTTAAAGACATCCAAGATGTCTCGACAAGTGTTTCAGAACTGCCGATCAGAACTGAGACAACGATTCCTGATCTTGAGCCACCATGTAGGCCAATCTGCAGCTGTTGCTCTAGCTTTGCTCGCCAAACTGTCTTGTTGTCTGATACCCACAGCTGACTCCCTTCTCTAACTCTGTCACAGAAGCCTGCAAAGCATTATAAAGCTGACTCAACCCTGTCGAGCACCAAGAACACCAACAGAAAAAGGTACATTGTGGTTCTGTCCCCCTGGCCCTTCCCGGAAGGCCTGTAGAGACATTTTAAGACCCTTTTCCACCTTTGTGCTAAAGCCAAGAAATCTTATCAAACTGTGGTGTTTATTAACCATACTGACTACCCTCCCGTCAGTATCCAGAGTGCATCCCTTTTCCTTCTTGAAACTATCTGTCTTCTGCATTCCCTTACAGGCTGGTTTGTATTTTGTAGTATTGTTAAACTGACTGTTGTGATAATAATAAAATAGATAATAAAGTAGATATTTGTATACAACCTTGACTGGACACTCCTTTTATCATTGGGTAACAATTGTATTTCGCTTTGTTGCAACTAAGCAACAATCCACGACCTTTAGAGGAGATAAGCATGCCATTTCATCCATGTTCCCAAATTTGGACAAGGAGGTTTATAGTTTTACTGGTATGCTTGTTTAATCCAATCTGTTCAGATTAATTCTGGTGTATTAGAGGTGTGGGGCTGATTGATGATTTAGAATCCAATATTCACCCCTGGACCACTGGTACCTCGGATATTGATTTGTCACACTTGTTAATGTGTAATTATGAGATGCAGCAATGTAATTAATCAAAGTGCCGGGGTCAGAATTAATTAAGCTCCAGTATGAAAGTAACCAACGCATTTTACTTATTGTGATTATGGCAATAGGTTTGAACTTCATTCTGTAGGTATTCAATCAGAGTTCTCCTCGGCAGGGGTGTTGCTAGGTCTGGAAATTATCTGGGGCTGTGCTAATTTAGGAACTGTCATGACCCGGGGCTAGCTGGCCTTTTGGTTGTAGCTGATGAACTTCTATCCGGGGCTGCAACCAAAAGACCCGGGGCTATAGCCCCCTAAGACCCCCCCCTAGCAACGCCTCTGCTCCTCTGGCTCCCAATGAGGGTTCTGAGGCAATACCCTTACAACCACTCGAGTTCAGTGCTGTAGTTTTGCCCCCATATTTCGGCGACATGAATACAATGACCAAGGGAATATCACCTTACAGGCATCAATGATAGTCTTCAGAGAATAACCACTATACTTCCGGGCAAACAACATTGTTACACCTCGCTGTTGCCGTATCTTTCTTCAAGTGTAACTTCCAATTGATCCTGTTGTCAGTAGTTGTGCCAAGATAGTCCTATTGGGTTACCACCTCGAGAGTCTTAGTTCCTCAGCTCCCACCTATGTGTAATGGCGTTGTTCTTTCAGCCATAATGGAACACTCTAATCTTCGTTTTATTAATATTAATGGTTAGCCCATTTTCAGAAGAGTACGAATGTAGGGAGTGTAATTGATTTTGTAGACCATTCAAGGTATAATCCAATAATACCAAATCATCGACCTAGCCAAGCCAATTGCCTCTGGTTTATCTGGAAGATCAGATAGATAGAAGTTGAACAACATTGGGTTACAAATGCATTCCTGTTTTAGTCCTACGTATCTGTTCAGGTATTCGGTCAATTTTCCCATCTGTGATAGTCTGCTTCTGATTCTAGTGTCGGTGTAGAGATTGATTATCATCTTGAGTAGTCCGACAGAATTACCTTTAATATTAAATTCTGCTAGAGTGTTGTTCTGTCTATAATATCAAATGCTGAGCTGTGGGTCTAGGGAGGCCAAAAACGGCCTGTTGTGGTATCTTCCATGGATATTAGACATTCGATACAAGATTTAGCATGTGAGTGTAGGTGCCATTATTCTTTCTGAACCCCTTCTGACTGAATGGGATCAAATGAGCCTCAGTTGCTCTGTATGTCAGTTCAGTTAACAATATATGGGTGAATATTTTAGCCGGTGCAGCAAAAAAACAAAAATGCGGCTAGACTGGTCTATCCCTGAAAAAGCTTTTATGCTTGCTTCCATTTTTCTTTTGGGACCCAGTGGTTATTAACATTTATCAGATGCTGAGATAATTACTGGTGCTGTAGAACCCTACATTATGCGGGTCCTGTGTCCTGGGGATAACCTCCATAGCTTTGCGGGCCTCTCAGCAAATGGCTGTTGTTTCAGTTGGAAATAGGGCAATACCATCAAAAACTTGAGGCAGGAACATCCGGTATAAGATACCGGATCACTGGAATGTCGCTGGAAGTTGTATGAAAAAGGCAGAAATCTGGAAAACATAGTTGGGGGCCTAATTACTTGCCACGTTCCTCCTAAAATGACCTTTCCGGCAGATGATGACTCCCAGGGTCTTGGTACTCAGTGGAAAAGGGGAATTTCCAATGTTTCAGGTGCAGCTCCTGGTTGCTGAAGATACAGTTGTCAACTGACCCTTCGACTCATGGGTTTGGCCCTCAATAAAGCTCAAAACCCTCGAATCCGCAAGGGTGTTGGGAAACCCGCGTGCATGGCAGGCAGAGAAACAAGGTCAACATGCCTGCTTCAGCCAAACCATCCCAAAGCTTTGACCACTTGTGACCTCTTACAGTTTTCAGGTTTTGCAGCCCAGAATAATAACACGTATAGTCTTGCTCCCTTATCTCCAATAAAAACACACGATTTAGGGTGACTTTGGGGTCAGCAAAGACACGTATATACACTATTTAACACTATAATAAAAAGATAAATCCACGTTAAATGCTTGTTTCTAATTTTAATGCAATTGTCCTCAATATGGGGGTTCAAAGCATATTATGGCCTTTCGGTGTGGTGGGTGGAGCTATGCAAATGAAGCACTTTTTTTGAGTCCGAACCATGGGAGGGTCCCTCGAGCCCACTGTGAAAAGTTATAGATGTCGAGATAAAATCATTTGGCCTTCAAAGTGCCAAATCAGCACCCAGAGATGAAAGTGAGGTGAGCTTTGGACCACCACTGACGGAAAAGTGAATAGTGCATGAGGCTCCCCTCCGCCCGTGTCTATAGAAATGTTGACAAGACCCTCCCACCCCCACCCAAATGAACGTTAAGGTCAAGGTCGCAGAGAAGGGACAGTGGCAATGTGTTTGTATTGGAAGCAAGACAACACAGTGCAACACAGGTTCGAATACCCACTCTGCGCTTAGAAACCACTTGCAGTGTAAATTGGGAAAAGAGAGTCACAGGTGACAACTCCATCTGATGCGCATGTGCGCCTAAAGTGCCCAGCAAAACCATTTTGTAAAGTTGGCCACCCTACTTTTGTAGGACATTAGCAACTGTTCTCGTTCAACCTGTACGATTATATTAAGATATCTGGAGAATAAACTGATGTAATACTTAATGCACATTAAAAAAAAGTCTTTGCCTTCAGAATCCATAACCTGAAGCTATTTAAAAAGGAAGGGCCAGCCCAAGAAATGATAAAAAAGAGAAACTGCAGCTAAATAGTTAACTGGCGAAGAGTTGTTAACCGGCATTGCACAGAGGAAATATTTAAATAAATCAAACATTGACTTTTTTTCCAAGGAAAAGGTGACGAAATGGAGCATCCAGGACCGCTTTAAATAGGAGCCATTTCCACTTGAAACTGTGGAAGCCCAGCAATAGGCCCACTTTATGAGCCTGGCGGTAACTGCAAAAACAGGCCATATTGTAAATGCTTTCTCTTTTTACCACCCACTTGTATATGAGCCTGGTGGAATTGATACATGAGAATAAAGCATGTGGTAATTAGTGCCGTATTATGAGGTTAAATGATTCTGTTCTGTTATGTTACTTTATTTGTAGAGCCCCAAAGTCCTCGGGCATCCAGAAGCTGCCCAGTGAGACAGAGCTGTCAGAGGAAGCCTCCAACATCTGAGGATATTTGCATAAACATTCTTGTTTTTAATCCTAAAGACCAGGTGGTCTTGTTCCTTTTGGAGTGATTCTGGCAGCTCGTGCAAAGCCTGTGCCGTCAGAACAGGGAACGAGCGGCCACTTCCCTCGGCTCTTTTAACTCGGTCCACTCTAAGGAGGCGAGCCTTTACAAAGGCCATGGCGCTGAAGATATGCATATCGTGCACATTGGAATAGTCTAAGACAAGGCAATACGTCCTGCCTTTTGAAACAACACATATACTGTGTTTGTTCACTCTGCATACTAACTCACAAAATAATGCATATTCCAATGTGCTCAATATGCATATCTGCAGTGCCATGGCGCAGTTTGTGAATTAATTGTCTTTCTTTTTTCTGTGTTAGTGTAAAATAAAAACCCTGTTTTTTGCTATTTTCACCTACTATGGGTTTTTTGTCCACTCGAGCTAGCAGCTTTCTAGCTCCACTGCAAATCCTGGTGACCCTATGTCACGCCACTGGTCAGGGTAGTTTTGACTCATTTCTTGCCTCATTGTACTTATTCACCCTCCTGAGTCAAAGGCCCCATACAAAAAAGAGGGTCCGCCCATTTTTTCTTTCAACATCTTCTCCAAATCTTGGACAGTAGAGATCTGAAAACACTCTTTCAACTAATGTGGAGATCTGAAAACACTCTTTCAACTAATGTAACAGATAATAACAGGCTTGAATTAATGGAGTGGAAACAATGACATGATAAAGCCCTCAGCCTGAAAGATGCCCTCATGGTGTTATAGATCCAAAATGGGGGACCCATGGGGGCGAGAGGGCGTAGTCTGGCCTAGGCGGACAGAGTCTGTTGAAGGGACTGAATCTAGAGAAGGTGCCGAGTCTGCCATGGGGGAGTAAAGTTGGGGAGAGCGGCGGATGCACTTAGACCTCCGGCAGCAGAAAGCCTACATATGCCACAGTTGATGGCAGGCTGGCTCATCCTGAAGCCTGAGGGCAAATCCTGGAAAAAGAGCCTGACCAATTGTGCATTTGTGGAGGCAGATCAAAGAGTCACTGCTTGCGTGCAAAGGAAGGCATGGGAACACTAGACCTTCCTTGTTCTCTGTGCCTTCTGTGCCAGTTGTGGCATCTGACACTGCACTGTTGACTTGAATGGCTTTTGCCTTGCAATTGTAGAAAAGGGTGCAATAAATGTTATTCATGCTGTCACAGGGAGCAGAATATCACCCCCCTCGCATATATCTCTCTCTCTCTCTCTCTCTCTCTCTCTCTCTCTCTCTCTCTCTCTCTCTTCCTCCTCCTCCCTCCCTCCCCTCCCCCTCCCCCACACACTATTTTTGAGTCATTCTATCTGGTTATTGCGCATTTCTAAGGCATTGCTAAGGTTAGCTGGGCTTGTATCGGCTCATGAAAGTTTGGGAGGGGGACCTTTGGGGACACCCAATCGACTAACAGATCACATATGCATGTTTCATATCTTTGCTCTCCTAGGTGTCTGCTAACAGCTGAGATGTCAATATGGCGACCAGGTCGTCCCCACAACTTGAGGGACGTGCAGAACATCAGCTGGTGTTAATGGGGTGTCCAGAGTGCCGTGTGGAACCCAGGTTTGCCTAGGCGATGTGTCATGTGAGGTTCAATTAATCCATTGATGCAAGAGCATAGAGGTGACGTAATTTCTTCATTCCCCACCTAGAGGCCCAGGCCGATGCCGGAGCAGGTCTGATGAGACTGCTGGTTGGCACTGTACCACAAAAGCCAGCGTTCTGCAACCCGCGACTCGCCACATGTTTTGGAATATAGAGCTGATGATCACTCACCATTGACTATGCTTGCTAGGGCAGATGGGAGTTGTGGGCGGGAGCGTTCGGGAGCGGTGCTCCTATGCTTCTTTTAATTAAGTTTTACCGTTCCTATACTTTTATTTTAAAAAGAAACCGTTCCGGAATGGTTTCGTTTTAAAATAAAAGTGTAGGAAGCCGTTGAAACTTGCACTTTCAGTGCACTGCACTGGACGTTCCCTTAAACAGCAGGCACCTGTGTTTTAGGGTTTGTATTGTGCATGGGAGAGGGCATGGCGATGGGGTTTGTGGGGAGCGGTGCAGTAGGGAACATAGTTCCACTACTTCTTTTCGTACACTTCGACCACTGGTTGTGGTCCAAAGCATTTGATGAGCCAAAGGTTTCAGGTCTCGTAACTAGGCAATCAGGGATGTCATTTCACCAAAATGCTATCATGAATACGCATTCCTGAAAGCTTTGGGCACAATGGAAGCACCGCCATTGAAGTTTCGCTACGTTTCCTCCACCAAGGTTCTATTGTGGACTAGCTTTCACTTCCCCATCACGTGATCGCTATATCATGGCTTGCTCCGCCCCCTTCCTCGCATTGCAACCCTCGTCGTTCTACTGTGGATACCAATACTAGTTTTCCTTCTTTCCTCCCTTCTCCACTTGCTCCGCCTCCCTGGATTTACCTGCCTACCTTGCTGCTTTCTGTTGCTTCCTTTAGTGCTTACACTACTCGCCTGCTTGCCTTGCTTTGTTCTCCGCTCCTATTTCCGCCTGGCCTCCCCACATTAACTGCTACTCCTGCTCGTCCGTTGCTACCATTAGCAGGGTTTTTTACGCCTCCCAGCTTTTCCCTGCAAACGGGCTGTTTCCAGGAGATTCGCCTACGACATCCTTTATTATCATTCGCAGGGCATAGCGGGGACCTCCCGGAACAGACCCTATCTCTTCGGCAATAAGGGAACCTCGAAGCTGCGCTCAGAGGATGCCAGATGAAACCCTTCAGACCTGTCTCCCTCATCCCCCTCAGGTGAGAGTGAAGGGGAGCTTGAGGTGAGTTGTGAGAAAAGCGAGTGGTAGCGGAAGTGACGTCACATGACCCTTGACATCTGATGACATCACAAGAAGTGAGGTCATTTGACCCCCACCCCGAAGTGATATCGTGGGAAGCAATAGAACACGACCTTTCACCCCTTGACAAAACAGGAAGTGGCATCACATAGCAATGTTCCTAAGTACACTACCAAAAATATGGTTACAATATCACTTTTATGTGAAATACATTTCATACAAGAATGGATCACCATATGTGTCATTAATATCAGTGTGTATGTTTGTATTTGTTCACTTGTAATGCGCCGGAGCCCGCAGGCCCTTATTACCAAATTACTGTGAATGAAAGCAAACATCCAAGGCCAAATGATAATGATGTGATATTATATAGCACTTACGCCTATGTGCTTTAGTTTATATAGAACAAATATACATACAATATCAGCTAACCTGTGTTTGTACTCATTTATCAACCTCAGAAGGATAAGAGATGGAGTTGGCCTTACCGGAATTCGAACCTGCAACCTACAGATCAAACACATCGCAGCAGTGAGCGCTCAGCCCACTGAGCTATCTTACCGGCTATAGCTATCTTACCGGCTATAGTAAAATTAGAGAATACATGTCTGGATGTTCTCAAAGTCAGAAAGCAAATTATACTCTGAAGTATATACCATTAAGCTGGTAACTTAGATTTAACAGCAGGCCAGTTCTTCTGCAGGTCTGGTGCAAAATTGGCCACATGACAAGCCTGCGTGGATCTACTTTTCAGGCTTCAGAGGCTGTCTATTAAATAATTTAGAGTAGCGCAGGGAAAGCAGCGCTGTCACACGGCATCCCATACTCTGGGCACTTGTTACCTCATACATACAAACAAGCATCCTGAACAGCATGCCAGGGAGATAGGAAAGATAGACACATTAGAACAAAGCATTAATTGTGGCACAATGACATCAAGGGACACTTTATGTGCTATGGTCAAACACGTCTACACTGTACGCAAGCTTTTAGGCACAAGGATTTTGTCAAGTGACTGAGGACACCGAGATGGAATGTCTTGTGATAATTCTAATGGAGACAACGGCAGAAAACAACATGCTATAACTGCAACTCGCAAAAAGCAAAATAATAGTCTGCAATGGATGTGTATTCTACTTGGAAGGTTTTGTCTGCATTGTGCATTTGAGGTGTTTAAGAATAGACTAAATCAATGACTCACCCCTGAAGTGTAACTGAAATAAACCTTTAATGAGTCTAGCAATTATTGTATAGAATTCCAGAAAGACAAATTATTTGTTATTCCTATTCTTTCTTATTTAGGGTCACTGCTCAAAGTGTTACACCTGTGCAACCCCCTGGCCATAACAAGTTAGCCAGCCATTCCAGAAACAAAGAGCCACATGGTGCTGGCCACAGCACAGGTGCTTCAAATGCTATGGGTAGCAAGGCAGGCCAGAGGGGTAGCAAGGGAGACCTCAACGGTCGCAGGTGCGACTCCTGGCGCCCCCTAAATGACGTCCATGTAGGTGATGTGCCTATTGTCGTGCCTGGAACAATCTTGACCTCTATTGGCCCATTGCAAGTATTTCTGTGATGATAAAGCATGCAGCGGGTCTGAATGGCTGGGTGGTCAGTGCTTTTAGTTTGCATAATCACAGTAATTAAATGTAATGCTCTTTGAAGCATTTTAAGAGAGACTGTCACATCTAATTCCACATAAGAAATTAAAATGTACCTGTTTTGTTGGCAGGTCAATCCACGCCACGTCTTTTGGCTGTTTTTGTACATCACACAAAAGAACAAACGTAAATCCCTCTCTGCAACACCAAGTGGATCCCATTCACACCCACCACATGCCCTACCCTGCACCCACCAAACATATTCCTCCATCTGTGAAAAGGGTGTAGCGGTTCACCTATATTCCGCGTCAATCATAATGCTGGCGCGTTCTGCAAGTACCCAAACTGGATCCCCACTGTCAGAGAAAGTAGATGCAGGATTCGATTTCGGATGATGTTGGTCCGTCAAATCTTTAATAGCAGCACTGCAGGGTGGACAAACATAAGAAGAGCACGCAGTTACCCCATGCATTCCCAGACTGTGATACCCCGCCACAGTGATACTGAAAACTCTGAAGTCATCAGATCCAAAAATCTCGAAATACCTTTTCAGTTTGGAGACTCTTTTGCTTTGTCTACTCACTCCCTTGTTCTACTGCTTGCTAAGGGCTTTAAGTGGGAAAGGGCTAGCTGTGGCTTAACCCCTGGCAGAGTCTTAAAATTGCTCTTGTGCCAGGGCAATGCTGGGTTCCCTGACCTCACTTACCTGCAGCTAAAAATCAATTAAAGGATGATGAATAGCAATACTGCTCATGTCCAGTAGATGTCACTATAACCCCCATGTGAATACCACCATACATCTATTTCGATTTCATATGTTTGGAGTAAGGGAAGCTGTTTTGTACCACTCTGGGCCGAATTACAAATGTAGCGGCAGTGGTAAAACATGTGGTTGTTTGTAAAAGTAAATGTTTCCCACAAGAAACTCTTGACAACCACCTGCTTTTGTGGGAAGGAATTTCCACCACACAAAACCAGTAATGGATGCAATGTTACTGCACGCTATAATCAGGCCCTTCTCTATGTTGTTCTATGGTATTCAAAAATAGGGAATAACTGAAAGGCCCCATAACTGAGAATCATGCGAGCCCTTTCCGTGAATGAATGCAGGAAAGGTATGCATTCTCATTATTGAGAAAAAAAAATTCTAAATTGGATCGCATCTGTCTCGCGTGTCTTCTTAAAGTTTTGATGCTCCTGTGACTCTTTTTGGCACTGCTATTCATACTGTATCCTGGAGGCGCTCCAATTGCAACCTTTTAAGCAAGCATCATGTACATGAAAGCCGCCATCACTTACCGAACAGTCAAAACCAAACATCATTTTACTTGCCCGGGAAATTGACAATGGCCAGAGGGCAGCGCACCCCCAAACATAATGTAGAGGAGCAGCTGATTGCCTGAAAGTCCAGCCCCCATACAACCGGTATGTTGGAAACCTGAGATCGTGCCATGCCTGACACCAGCATTTGTGACCATACCTCTGAGAATATTTTAAAGAAGGTACCTATTAAAAAACCATACCAGATGTATTCCTGAATAGACGGCAATCTAAGGGAGGAACTCCCCGAAGGAATATGAGAAAGAGCGAATGAGGAGCTAGTGACATCACAAGAGACAAGCGTGACGCACTGAAAAGATTCGCTGAAGAGAATGCATGGGCCTTATAGAAACTGATGATGAAGTAAAGAATTGAGCAAATTTTCATATGTGAGAAGAAGATGGCATGTGTGACTCACTGCAGAAAATGCAAGCCGTTCAATAACTACACAGATGCAGCAACGCAAGTACACTAAGTGATCTTAGAAGCTGGCTTTACGTAGTGAATAATCTGCAGGCAGAGCCACCATTGTATAGAAGCTGGTTATCGCAGCAAAGAATTAGCTCAGATCGTGGACATGAGTGGTGAGGCTGTCTGGCCTGGTACCAAAGTCGAAGCAGGCCAAGGCCGGTTATCTATTCCCAAAAGCAGTAAAATGCGAGAAGCTCAATCATCCCTTGTTAAGGTGCAAAGAAAGTACACCATGCGTGCCAAGTTTTATTCTTTTAAGACATTTAAATGCTGCAAACTGGTCTGAATCATGGTCTACTGTCACGTGAGTCAAGGATGAAAATAGATTTGGGCATGGAGTTCCAGAACTACGATAGTGTGTGTCTGTTCTCCTTTATATTCCCAGAGACAAGAATACACTGCAATGCCAAGTTCAAAGAAAATCTTCACGACAGAAGGCATGGGTGATGAGAGACGTTGGGCTAATTGGGTGCAGAGGTAAAGTCAAGTCCACCTCCTGGCACCTGGGTCTGAGCTTACGTGCTGCTAAGTGAAGCGAATGTTCCAGACATGGCAATCAATTGTAGAGGGCCATTTAATGAAGGGCCTTATAGTTTGACAGGCAATTCTATACCGCGTATTTAATAAGTGTTGAAGATGAATTGCAGGAGAGGTAGGCACAAGTTGTCCACCTGATAGTAGTCACCCAATCACAACCTCACCCTTTATAGAAAGTATATTCAGATGTTCCCCTTGATCCTATCAAAACCACTTGTAGGTTTTTCTTCTTTGCCATAATTTGACATCACTTATGATGAATATTTAGTATAAATATGTGCTTTTTTGTAAAATGTACTTGAGCAAACGTCCGTTGATGTCCGTTGTAACTCCCTGTTTTAGATAATTGATATTAAAACAAAACAGAAAACTTTGCCATCTTCCTGAGTTGGTTTGATTATTTGGTATCAGTTATTCTGCATCCCATTCACTGCATGCATGCTATCCAAAGGGCTCTAAGCTCAACGACCTCATACCCAGATGGGAAACAAAGACCTGCAAGAGGGCCTAAGCAGCAAACATACCTTTCCTGCTATGACCCCTGTATTTAGAACTGGTTACAAACACAGTTAAGATTGCCCCCCTCCACCCGGAACTTCAGGAAGGATCTATAGTTCCTACTGTTAAAACAACTACATCTTCCCCTCTGTAGATCACCCCACATGCACAATGCATAGCAGATGGTCAATTACATGGGACAGCACTGGGTAGGGTTATTTACCCTATGTATTGCTCCTTATGTAACTTATTCCCTACATTCCATGAGGGCGATCCTACCACAAAGCGCTTTGAGGCCATACAAATGGTAAAAGGCGCTATATAAATGACGGTGTCCAGTCAACTGGTCGAAAAAAAACTGGTCGACTGCAATTTGGTCGACGCAATTTGGTCGAAAACCAAATGGTCGAATTTTTTTTTTTATTTATATATTTATTTTTCGGGTTTTCGTTTAGTATAAAAAGGGGTTTTTAGAGAAAAAAAGGGGGTTGGCGGGGGACCCCCCCCCAAAAAAAAAAAAAAAGGGTTAAAATAAAAAATAGAAAAAATTCGACCATTTGGTTTTCGATCAAATTGGTTCGACCATTTGTGTGGTCGACCAATTTTTTTCGACCAAATGTCTGGCAACCATAAATGACTACTACAATACAATATTCCATGTGTTCCCAAACTGCAATTAAGTGGCATTTTGAAAAGGGGCATTTAAAATCCCTCTTGTTTTTACCGTTACCACCATTCCTGTAAGTAGGCACTGCATTTTGGGTTTTGGGTTGTCTTCCTAGTAGTCTATGAGGTAGGACATCCCTCACCATGGTTTATCTTGTTCTCTTTGTCAGGCATAAGTAGAAATGCAGGCGTCTGGAACCTTTTTCTATCCAGATGTTTTGGATTACAACGTCTATCAGCCCATGCCAGCAGATATTATGGCAAAGCATCATGGGAGTTGTAGTCCACAATATCTGGAGATCCAAGGGTTGCAGAGCTATGTACTACAACATGCAGGGATGTCTCCATGAGGGGTATCCCAAAATGTATTCTATCGGAAAGAGATTCCCCAGTGAAGTCCCTGCCACATTCCCCCCACAGAAGGGAGACAAGCTTTCCCAGGTTACACAACAGTCGTATTCATGTGTTTGAAAGGATGTAGTGCTTCACCAAGAGGCACTATACATCCGGTCACATGGGCGACATGATCAGTGTCATTTCTGGGTGATTTACAGGTGATTTTGTACTCCAATAGTTGCTACCTAAGCATTGTAGTGGAGGGGAGTGAGCAGGGAACATCAAGAAGAGACGTAACTGATTGACATTGTTTGCAGAGATGTAATTTACAAGTTAGGAAATGCACATGTGTAGACAATTGTGCAACCTGGGGCAAGTGTAATGCAGGGCACAGTGGTGTGTCTAGACTCTTTTGACTGGGGTGGCCCAAGTGGGGCACTGACTTATGCAGGGGTGGCACCTGAGGCCAGATAATGATGACACCTGGGGTGGCCAATCAGATTCCTGAGGTAGCACGTGCCACCCCAGGCCACTTCCTGGACACGCCTATGGCAGGGAAGCATGGTGCCACCATGTGTCTCAGGGGGGCTCCCTCCAGTAAGAGGAGGGAAATCATAAGGGAATTCTTCAACACAGATAGAGATTCCAGATGTGTGGAGTTAGGGAGTTCCAGGGAAGGAGCAGAGGAAGCAGGTGGCAACATAGGGTGGATGAGGACGATACGCTTGTAATTGTAATTGCAATTGTTTATTTATACAGCGCTTATACACAGGTGGAGTGCTTCAAAGCGCTTCAAGGCAGGAAGGGAACAAGGGAATACAGTAATCATTCTTAGGCCTTGAAATTTCCAAATGATCTAAACAGAGAAACTAGCATACTAGGCCTGATGGCATTTCTCCTAATGCAAGTGCATCAAGTGTTACAGTTGCGACCAAGCTAGGAAGGGTCGGGCAGAAAAATGGAGACTGAATTGCAGATAGACAGTCAGGAATGAGCGAGGAGGAGGAGGAGGAGGCTAAGGGTAGCTTGAAAGAGAGCTGCGTGTCATCCGCATAACACTGAAAGTTATAGTTAAAGGTAGAGATCCTGTGGTCCAAGGGAGCCATGTAGATATCGAAAAACCAGGGGGATTGGTTAGATCCCCGTGGGACACCACAAGTAGAGAGAGTGATAGAGGAGAGAAAGGACCCAAGTTCCACATGGGAGGGCCGGACAGAGAGAAAGGAGGCGAGCCATACCAGGGCCTGATTTGTGATGCCAAGGGTATCATGGAGATGGGTGATTAGGATGTTGTGGTTTACCGTATCGTACACAGAAGAGCGGTCAAGAAGAATGAGGACAGAGGGAGAGTTAGAGTCAAGATTTGAGAGTCTTCACAGGTGTTCAGAAGAGCAGTTTCCATGCCTCTGGATGCTCTAAAGCCAGACTGATGATCATGGAGACAACCAACTAATTTAGCGTGAACGGTAAATTGAGTGATAACCACCTTCTACACAAGTTTTCCCAGGAAAAGGGTGATGGAGATTGAGGGATAGTTTGCCAGAATAGACGGGTCGGCTGAGTTTTTTTTTTAGCAGAAGTTGCACAATAGAGTGCTTTAGAGGAAAGGGGGAGATTCCATTGGTGAAAGAGAGGTTGCAGAGGTTGGCCAAGGCTGAAGCGAGAGTGTCAATATTGTACTTGATGGTTTTGGAGGGGCAGGCGTCAATCTGTTTGGAAGAGGCTTTCATAGACCGGACTAGTCTAGAGACCTCATCAGGTGTGACAGGGGAGAGGGAGGAGAGAAGAGGGGGAGGAGTAGGGGTTGCCGAAGGGGGCCCAAGAGATGTTGGTGCAGGAGGGAGAGCAGAAGAGAGACAGGACAAGATGTCCTGTGTTTTGGTGGTGACACGTGCGGCCAGGGCAGAGCAAAGGGCCTGGGTAGGTGCAGTAGTGGATGTGACTGCAGTAGCGTTGGCCAGTTCCTTGCAGATTTCGAAAAGTTTGGCTGTGTTGTTAGATGCCGCAGATATGAGAGCTTGACTGTAGACTTTCTTCTTGGAGTGGATGCAGAGTTTATATTGTCTTTGAAGAAGGCAGCAGGCCAGTTTATTCAGAAGGTGCACCTGAAGATCCCCATTTCTGCTCTGCACTTGCATTTAAGGGCAGCCAGATCCGAGTCGTACCAAGAGTTGCACTTTTTGGCAGGCTTCACAGTCTGACCCTCATGACAGGGGCAAGAATTTGAAGAGTGTTGGAGATGGAACAGTGAACGTTAGAGAGGACTGTATCAGGGTGGGAGTCAGCCGCAGGAGTAGAAGGAGGACAGTAGGTAGGGCCAAAGGCAGCCACTGACACTCTTTTCATGGGTCGGATGACCTTGAAGGCAGGAGATGGTGTAGGGTATGTTGTTGCTAAAGGAGAAGAGAGCTTCAAGTGAGAAGAGAGAAGAGAAGGATCAGTCCATGAGAGTGAGGTAGTGAGAGGAATAGAGAGTGGGATATCTGTGGAGTTGAAAGCATCCAAGGTGTGGCCAGCAGTGTGCGTCGGACCAGAGGGTAGAATGGAAAGAGCAAGGGAGTCACACAGGTTGCGGAAAGGTCTTGAGGAGTCCGGAGAGTCAAGATGCATGTTAAGATCCCCCAGCAGGAGGAGTTGGGAAGAGGAGGAGAGGAGAGAAGAGGCCAGGTCAGCCCATTCCGAGAGGAAGAGGGTGGACTGAACTGGCCTGGCGGCCGATGGAAGGTGGCCAGAGTAGAGAGGCGACAGGTGAGAAATGGAGCCTGCAGACCAGGCATTCAAAGGAGGAGTAGACCTGAGTGGGAATAATGGAAACAGGGATCCAATCAGGAAAGATCAAGGCTACTCCACCTCCTGGCCTGTTGGGCCTGGGCATCGAGAGGATCTTGTAGCCTTCAGGGAGAAGTGTGGCAAAACATGTGACAGAGATGTTAAACCAAGTCTCAGTAAGAGCAAGAACATCAAGATCCACGAGATCAAGGATGTGGCAGAAATCAGATAAGTGATTGACAGAAGAGCGAGAGTTTAGTGTGGCAACATGGCGTAGGTAGCCACTTTTTTAGGATTTATGGGGGTGCAGGGGAGAGAGGTCCCCCCGTAAGCAGCAAGAGAGCCTGAGAGTTAGAGGTAGGTGGAGCCAGAGGAGGCAAGGATGACAAAGGTGTCAGTGAGGAGGGTGCAAGCAAGGGAGCCAGGATAGTGGAAGATGGCAAGTGAGCCAGTGTGGTAAGGGCTGCAGGAGGCAAGGGAGCTCCAGATGCAGCAGCAGTGGTTGGCCAGGGTAGTAGGGTGGAAGAGGCTGACAAGGATGTCAGTGTAGTGCGAGTAGGCAAGGGAGCCTGAACAGTTGAAAGCGACAAGGAGGGAGTTGTGAGGGAAGTGGTGAGGTTGGTAGGAGGCAAGGTAGCCAAGGCAGACATAGTTGGCTCGGGAGCCTAGAAGTAGGTAGCAAGGAAGCCCACGACGAGGAAAGAAGAAACATGATAAGGCGAGGAAGGTGCCTATCAAAAAGTAAGAGGTTGGGTTGAGACCCTTATAATACGATGGTACCGTTTCTGTAGTCATTTATGATGGCCCCGGAGGTGGACGAGGAGGTAGGAAGGGCCTCCCAGCGGCTGCCACCATTTATATGTGAGGAAGAGTAAGGAGGGAGCAGAGCGGCATATGGAGAGTCCAGAGGTCGGGAGAAGGAACGACAAAGAGGATGTCGGTGAGAGTCTCTCTGGGGGAAGCACTGACGTAGGTGTCAGTGATAGGAAGCCTGGGCTGGAGGCCACTATGTCCTTCTTGAATTTCTTCTTGCCAGACTTAGTGAGAGGTGACGGATAGGAGATGGAGAAGCAGTTAGAGAAGACGGGGGAGATATAAGGAGCCATAGTCAGGGGCACAGAGTGTGGTGCACTTAACCAGGCGGAGCAGTTGAGGTACGTGGGAGGAGGTAGGCAAGGAGGGAGCAAGTGCACAGGGAGACACAAAATGGATAGAGAAGAAACAATGGGAAATGAAGAGGGTGAGGGAACAGATAACAGACCAGAACAGAGGGCAGAGGGGGTAACCAGTCAGCACACTCCCATAAATAGCAGGATGTGAACACACCTAAAACGATTTTAGCAACAGCAGCAACACCAACAGCTAAGTTTGATTTTTTAAAACAAGCATCATAAACATGTAGGATGTGCACACAGCTATATTCGTTTTTTTCAAACAAGCAGCAAAACCAATACAGGATGTGAACACAGCGATATTCATTTTATTTTGTTTTGGTCAGCAAATATGATATGATATGATATGGCATTTATAATGCGCCTGTACACAAGTGTTTCAAGGCGCGACGAGGCAAGGGAGGGCATATAGAGGTACGACTACTATTGGTGACACAGGATTAGTAGATATGCAAATGTGTTTGTGTAGGGTAAAAGACAATGCAACCTTCCATTTTCCCCTTTGCCAGTATGATGAATGGTCCGGCCCGACTTCCTCTCCTCCACTGATGTACCTCCTTTTAAAGGGCTAGAGAGGAGCAGCAAGGGAAACGCCTACAAACACTCTGAAAATAAGGTAAATGGGATCATTTTTTTCAATACAAGGCAGGCAGAAGATAAAACATTAACAGTTGGGAACAATATATTATATTTTGGTAAAAGCTATGCGTCCCCTTTAACTGGTCCTCACTCGTCTTCAGTGCAGTCACCTGCCTTATCTGGGCACCTAGAGTCTTGTATTGAAGCTGCTTCCTGACAGTTGTGTTAGAAAGCATGGTGTTGGGGTCCACTCTCTGTCCAGAAGAGAGGGGCTCAAGGTGTTCCCGGAAACCCTGATCTCTAAAACGTATGCACAGTCTCTTACCTGATGGTCATGCAGACTTTCTTCCATTAACCCATCACTCTGGCTCTCTTCTTTTCATCGTAATGGGCCTCCCCAATGCTGGGTCAACACTCGGCTAGTATGGAAACTTCCAGTCCCACCCTCCTCAATCTGTCTTGCTGGTGCAGGGAAAATGCATTTAGCGCCATGCTGCAAAACTGGGTGCAGGGAAAATGCATTCAGCGCCATGCTGCAAAACTGGGTGCAGGGAAAATGCATTCAGCGCCATGCTGCAAAACTGGGTGCAGGGAAAATGCATTCAGCGCCATGCTGCAAAACTGGGTGCAGGGAAAATGCATTCAGCGCCATGCTGCAAAACTGGGTGCAGGGAAAATGCATTCAGCCCCATGCTGCAAAACTGGGTGCAGGGAAAATGCATTCAGCGCCATGCTGCAAAACTGGGTGCAGGGAAAATGCATTCAGCCCCATGCTGCAAAACTGGGTGCAGGGAAAATGCATTCAGCGCCATGCTGCAAAACTGGGTGCAGGGAAAATGCATTCAGCGCCATGCTGCAAAATTGCATGAAGATTTAGGCGGGAGACTCCCTATTTCTCCATCAAAAATGTTGCTATTTTTAAATGTATCCCTTCTTAAATATCCCTAACCCCAATGCACGTCAGTGGGAAAATCCAGTTACCTCTCTTTCCGCAACAAAATCCCCCTCCCAGGTGATCCAAAATGTATGCAGTGGGAGACTGCTCAGTGAAGACGTTTAAGAAGACCCTCCTTCACATGTCATCTTAACCGTGGGACTTGACCACTTCTTGGTTCATACACCCCTAGGTATGTTATCTGGTAATGATGTATTACTAACAACACGTGCCGCATAACCTTTCCAAAAATAACAAATGTCACTAGTCAGCTTATTCATTGTGGCTTAAAAAGGCAGCAGGTTTATTACATATATACAATCAGATTTATTCGTTGTAGATCATGTTTGTCAATAAAGCAAATCACTCCTTGGTTACATTATTAATCCTTGGTTCCAAACAACATATTTGCAATGACACCATTACTCCAAATCACACGTTGGTTACATTATTAATACTTGGTTCCAAACACATATTTGCAATAAAAACATTTCTCCTTAAGTGGCAACCAGCCGATTAAATTACGCTTGTCATACTTCCCCCTCAAATTGTTCATCTCCATCTTTTATTGGGCCAAAGCTCCCCAACCAAAATTCTCATTGCTCTGCCTGCCCTAGCAGGAGTTACCAGGCTGGGGAGCATCGTTCCTGACGGGGGAAGCTGAGCTTTATTCCGTTATTAAAATAAAAAAATGTTAAATCAAAATGTGTCCCACTTATTTCCCCTTGCATCAGTCATCTCCATACTTTATTAGGGTAAAGACTCCTCGATCTGCCTGCCGCTGCAGGAGATCATGGACTGGAGGAGCACTGTTCCTGAGGGGAGAAGCTTTCCTTTATTCCTTTATCAAAGCCCCCCTCGCCACTGGGCTTCAGAGGGAGGTTCACCACGGGAAAGGTGAAAACCCCTCCTGATTATTGCCAAGCTCACTTCATAGTCTTTTGAGTCCAACTCGTCGTTTGCATACTGCCCCAGCGACTACGGCAGTTGCATCAACGTGACAGTGGAACCTGCCTTTGCTCGTAACATCCTATATTGTCGGGTGGGTGGCAGGAAAACACTACCCTCCATGGATCTCTGCGGCTTCACAGCGGAAAAGAGGGTCCTGCAATGGCGGGTCGCCTTTTAATAACTGGAGAGCGGCAAGCCCCCTACTGGGTGCACTCTCCTCTTCCGGCTAAGAACCCCCCTTTCCACTTCCAGGCCTTAGTTGATTTTGCGGTCTTCCGCCCTTTCCATCGTTCATCTTACAGGGCCACGGCCCAGGTTAAGCTTATGCCTCCTCGAGGGTCGGTTCCGCCTCGCTCCCACGTCTTCATCGCCATTCGCAGCAAACGAAAAGCAGTTGTGTGCCCCAGATATCAAGAGAACCACTCTTACTCAGACACATGAATTCCATGACACCTATGCCTTGTATGAAGCTACACATTTGCTGAAGGCAGGCTAGCTACTGAAAAACCCTCTGCAATGTTCTACTTGTGCAAGTATTGTTAAGACGGATTTCTGAACTCTGTCCTGGTGGCGCAGAAGTTCAGAAGGCCAACCTAATTACTTGGAACAGGGTAACCTCTGGACGAGCCAGACCAATCAAGGTAGCGATCGCGGCGGTCAAGACTAGGTCTCAAGAGGGGTGAGGGTGACTGAAAGCCCGCAATGAGCACACAAAGCAAGAGCGCTTACAAACTACTCCAAACAGTTGTTATATCAAAAATAGATACACATTTATTTTAAGGCCTTTAAAACAATGACCGTAGCGAGAAAATCACAATATCACAATATTAAACCAACACATACCATATCAACACAATATATATACAAATACACAGTCGCAAGCGTTTAAAGCACGAAATATGTAGTCCACCTGAAAGGAAAGGAAAACAGGCAGTGCGATAACGCTTTAGACTCAGTTCGCCTTCAGAGGCACCTAACTAGATGGAAGTTCGAGCCCTGCGAAGAGTGGAGCCTTGTGCTCAAAGTACCTGCCACGCCGGTGCCAACGGGCAAAAGGGGAAGCTCTTCGGAGGAAGTCAGGCAGTTCGGGTTAGTGCACAGCAGAAGGAGAACAGGTTCCGCAACTCAAGCGCAGCCTCCACAGCGGGCAGAAGCAGAGCGCGAGTACGGCCAAAAGGGTGCTGTTTTTACACAGCAGGGAAAAGCAATGGGATACTGCAGGAGGGCGACCAGATCCTAGCTAAACTACTCACCGGTCCCCGAAGCAAGCAGACCCAGGCTTCTCCACGTTAGTTTCAGCAGCTGGCAGGTTCAGAAGAGCAGGGAACGCCTCGTAGTCGTGTAGAGCAAAAAGACGTCCCAATCGACGAAACCAGCACAGTTTGTTGCCGCAGCAGGACAACGGAGCGGCCGTGTGTATTCAAGCCAAATGTACACTCCTCCCTTCAGACTTGGGAACGCCAAGTGTATGAAGCGTGGGAGAGTGACAAGGACTCGAAATACAACACAACCTGGCGGCAGTTACAGAGCAGGACTCCCTTGTAAGCTGGTCAGTCAACTGGATGGCCCAGAGACACTTCCGAAGGCTTACTTGGCAGGAGATGATGAAGTCGCCGGGAATAGCTGTTCCTGCTATTCCAAAGGTCGAAGCACCAGTACAGGCCTTCTGGTTCGATCAAAGGAGGAAAGGGTTTCACAGGACGACAGCAGTGCAAAGGAGGATTCCTTCAGCGGGTCACCAGCGATTCCTCGGTCAAGCCTCTTGGTTGCAGGATACTTGGCTCCTGTATTCCTTCGTTCGTGAGAACTCAGGAGATCGACATGGTAGTGGTGTTTCCAGCCCCCTCGTATCCACGGTTCCCTTCGCGCCAAAACGGAGGGGAGCCAATGGGAGATCCGCTCATCAACACACATACCATACGTGGACCAATCACGGACCACGGTGGTCCCAGGCATTCACACCACCCTAGACTCTCTGGCACCCAGGATGTGTATTGGGACCAGACATCCCAGCCCACACCCTGGAGGCACACAAACGACATGTAGAAGCCCGCGAAAGCAACCACGTTTCGCGGGAAAGTACATGCCCAAATAAGGAAGGCCCCGGGTCGCTCGACCTGGGGAAGGTGAAGGGAGCAAGACGGTCAGTGGACAAGACAAAGGAGCCTCGTGGTCTGGCCATTTTGGGAGCCAGGCCACCATTTTGGGTTCAGTGCGAAAAACGTGCTCAGAACGCCAAAAGGAGCTCAAAATAAACAAAACGATCGCTGCCACCATTCGAGTCCCTGAATGACTTGCACCGATCAAATACCATCCTAAAAGAGTATCTAGGGCCTGTAGAAGGCTAGAGACCCAAGAGAGCTGTAACTTAGCTTACAGTGCCCTCTTGTGTCATGTTGCACTAAAGCCGCAACATGATAAAGGAAACTACGGGAAACAGCATTCCCCGGTACTGACTGTCTTAAGGGCATGTCAGTTTCCCCGTAAGAAAGGAGCGAAAGCCCAGAGGAGTGTGGCAGAAGGCTGCACTTCTCTGGCAAAGTCAAGAACAAGGTGAAAACAACAGCAAAAAGTTTAGGGGTTGCCACATGGAAGGAAAATTAGCTACAATTACGAAATCTTTCCTAACACTCGCCCCTCCCAGACTATGGACAGGGGGAACTAATCCACCCCTGGATGAGTCTCTTGTTCAGGTCGGTTAAACATTCTGGACAACCCATCAGCATTGCTATGTTGGACACCTGGCCTATGCTCAATAGTGAAGTCGAAGCCTTGTAGACTTATGGACCACCTAAGCAACTTTGGATTCTCCCCCTTCATGTTCATTAGCCACTTTAACGGCTTATGGTCAGTCTGCACAGTGAAGTGGGTCCCATAGAGGTAGGGCCTCAGCTTCCTTAGGGCCCACACAACAGAGAAACATTCTTTCTCTACCGTGGACCATCTGAGCTCTCTGTCCTTAAGCTGGCGACTAATAAAACCGATAGGGTGTTCCTTACCCTTCTCATCTACTTGTGATAGTACAGCTCCTATCCCAGTGTCAGAGGCATCCGTCTGCACGATAAAAGGTCTTTGATAATCAGGGGCCCTGAGGACAGGGGCCTGGCACAAGGAGTCTTTTAAGCCATTGAAGGCCTTCTCACACTCGTCGGTCCAAGTTACCTTCTTGGGTTTCTTCGGAGTTGTGAGGGCAGTCAGAGGAGCAGCTATGGTGCCATAGTCTGCCACAAAATTGCGATAATACCCCGTGAGTCCTAAGAAGGCTCTCACTTGGGTTTGCGTAGTGGGGGTAGGCCAGTCTTGTACTGCTTGTACTTTACTGGGTAGAGGCTGCATCCTCCCTCCACCTACTTCATGTCCAAGGTAAACCACTGAGCCTTGTCCAATCTGGCATTTACTAGCCTTTATGGTCAAGTGGGCTTTCTGAAGAGCCTGGAGCACAATCCTGAGGTGTTTCACATGGTCTTCCCAGGTGGCACTGAAAACTGCTATATCGTCCAGATATGCAAGGCAGAATTCGTCCAACCCATTCAACACATGATGCACAAGCCTCTGGAAAGTGGCAGGTGCATTCTTCAACCCGAACGGCATTACCCGGAATTGGTAAAGGCCGTCTGGAGTAGAAAATGCTGTCTTCTCCTTGGCATGTTCTGCTAAAGCTATTTGCCAATAGCCAGCAGTGAGGTCAAACGTGCTGAGGTACTTGGAGGCACCCAAAGTATCCACCAGCTCATCTGTTCGAGGCAAGGGGTGTGCATCTGTCTTGGTGACAGCATTCAGAGCCCTGTAATCCACGCAGAACCTCAATTCAGAAGTGCCTGCCTTTGGAACCAACACCACAGGACTGGACCAAGGACTACTAGAGGGTTCAATCACCCCAAGGTCTAACATCTTGTTGACCTCGGTCTTAATATAAGACCGTACTTTATCTGACATCCTGTATCCCCTACTTTTGGTAGGTACACTGTCTCCTGTGTCAATGTTATGTTTGCACCAAGGTGTCAAACCAGGGGACTGTGAAAACAGGGGGGAAAACTGCCTAAGCAAACTTTTCACCTCAGCCTGCTGATCAGAAGTCAGGTGAGGGGCCACTCGGACACCCTCAACGGAGCTATCTGAAGGACCGCTCTGGAACAGGTCGGGGAGAGGTTCAGACTCCTCTTCCTCAACGTCTGACGCCAGTAGCAGTGCTGCGATTTCGACTCTTGGGACGAAAGCCTTCAGCCTATTTACGTGAAACACTTTTGGAGCCTGTCCAGGCCTTCCAAGGTCCACTAAATAGTTCACCTCACCCAGGGGCTCCACCACTGTGTAAGGGCCTGACCATTTGTCCTGTAAAGCTCGAGGCCTTATGGGATTCATGATCAGGACTTGCTGACCAGGTGTAAAGTTGATGAGGGAAGCTTTCTGGTCGTACCAATGTTTCACCAGCGCTTGCCCTGCCTTCAATTTATCACTAGCCAAGCCCATCAGAAGTACCATCCGTTTTCTGAGCCCTAGCACATAATCAACTACATTGGTAGTAACAGGGGGAGTGGGCATCTCCCATCCCTCTTTGACGATGGCTAAGGGTCCCCGTACGGGATGACCGAACAGAAGTTCGAAGGGGCTGAAGCCAACACCCTCCTGTGGTACCTCTCTGTAGGCAAACAGCAAGCATGGTAAAAGAAGATCCCATTTTCTTCTCTGAGGCTCCTCCAGAGCCCCAATCATGCTCTTTAACGTTCTGTTGAAACGTTCCACCAGACCATTGGTCTGGGGGTGGTATGCAGAAGAGAACTTGTAGGTAACCCCACATTCTTTCCACATAGCCTGCATATACTTCGACATAAATTTGCTGCCACGATCTGACACAACCTCTTTAGGGAAGCCAACCCTAGTAAATATGCCGAGTAAAGCTTTTGCAACTGACTTGGCAGTTACAGTCTTCAATGGGATGGCCTCAGGATACCTGGTTGCATGGTCGACCAGCACCAGGATAAACCTATTGCCCGAGGATGTTTGCGGGTCAAGGGGACCAACGATGTCGATCCCTACCCTTTCAAATGGTACCCCCACAACTGGGAGCGGTACCAACGGAGCTTGGATTGTCGCGCCAACCTTACCAGACAACTGGCAGGAGGCACAACTCCTGCAGTGACTTTCTACTTGCACCCCCATCTTGGGCCAGTAGAAGTACATGGATAACCTTTGCTTGGTCCTCTTCATACCAAGGTGACCAGCAAGGGGAACTTCATGCGCCAACTGCAGGAGGAAGGGCCTAACAGCAAGGGGAACCACCAACCTCCTATGGTCTCCTTCTGTAGACTCTGTGGGCTCACTATACAGGAGTCCACCTTCCCAATAAATCCTATGCTTCCCAGGAGGTTCACCCTCAAGCTGGGAGCAGGCCTGTCTCCTTAGGCCTTCCAGAGATGGGCACTCACGTTGGCCTTTACTGAATTCGTCCCTATCAGGACCTCCTTCAACTAACAAGTCTTTTAGTTCAGGATGATCGTTGGGGTCGAATACTTCAGGCATCGCCACCTCCTCGTCAGGCCCGGGCGATTGACCAACTTCCTCCACCGCAGTGGTAGGCGAGCTCGGGGGAATCTTCTCTTTCCCTCGTTTTGACTTGTAGACTCCTTTCGCCTTGGGTTTCCCCTTTGGCTGGGGCGGCGTATTGGACTTGGCCAATGCTGCCCGTGCTTGAGACCGTGTGTAGGGTCTTTCGGCAGTGTCTCCTACGAGCCCTAAAGCTCTGAGATCATTACCCAACAAGACCTTTCCCGGGACGTTTCTCTGAATGCTCACTGGAATCCTGACTGCTGTACCATTTAAAGTATGATTTACAGGGATCACGGGAAACCTACGGAGGGGGCCGTCAGCCAACTTAGTGGGCATCAGAGTAGCTCTGGCAACTTCCTCTGAGTCTACCAAGGTAGAATCCACTACAGTGCGACTGCACCCACTATCCCTAAGAGCTGGAGTATCCACTCCATTGATCAGCACACTGTCTTTAAAGTAGTGCTTGGTATTATCCGGAATCCTAGCATAAGCCTCTGCGACTTTAGGCTCCCAGGAACCCAGGGACACTAAAACTACCTCAGCCTCTATTCCGCTGGGAAATGAGTCTGAGGAGAAGGATGCTCCTGTAATCTCTTCTTCCTCGTAGGAGGAGAAGGCCAGATTAGCGGAGTGGACCCCCAAAGGTCTAACCTTACAACGGGGATCCCCCTTCACATGGTCAGTTGCTCCACAAGAAAAACAAGCCCCAGTGGGTCTGTTTACGTAGGGAGGCTTATTGTAACCAGAGTTCTGTTTCGGAGGCGAACCTCCAGTTCTCTTGTGTCTTACCCTTGTTTTTCTTTATGTGGCCCTTATGGGAAGAAGATTTAGCAGATTCCACACCCTCCATATCTTTGGACTTTTTCCCTTCCTCCTGCTTACCAGGATGAGTTTTGTCCTTATGGGACACTCGATGTGACACCCATAAGTCTGCTGCAATGGCCAGCTTCTTAGGATCGAAAGGAGCGAAAGCCCAGAGGAGTGCGGCAGAAGGCTGCACTTCTCTGGCAAAGTCAAGAACAAGGTGAAAACAACAGCAAAAAGTTTAGGGGTTGCCACATGGAAGGAAAATTACCTACAATTACGAAATCTTTCCTAACAAGTATCATAGATTTATAGAACATGAGTACGAGCTGTACTGGGTGTATAACAAGGTCTGAGTATCCCCCTGGACAGGTGGCGTTTGCTGATGTCGCCGCAGAGTATTCATTGTGGGGTGGCTGATAGGTGATATAGAAAGGGGATGCACTGTGTATCGCTGGCGTGAGAGTGTAGGAGTGACAGGAAGAGGAGGAGGAGGAACAAGAAGAAGCTACGATGCTACTGAAGGAAGAGGCGGAGCCTGTGGATCTAAGCACAAGCAGCAATGGCGTGTGATCATCACGGAGCCGGTGCAAGGTACTGTGACAGCTCCATGTGCTAATAGCCTTATAGACAATAGACAATTAAGGGAAATAACTTGAGGGTGGGTCATTATCCCATGATAACATACTCAAGGTACTGTGACAGCTCCATGTGCTAATAGCCTTATAGACAATAGGCAATTAAGGGAAATAACTTGAGGGTGGGTCATTATCCCATGATAACATACTCTCTCTTGGTCTATATAGCTTAATGCTTTTGCCACACTTGATTGCTTATAAGGTTTTCTCCCCACACAAAACAGGTTGAAAATATTTCGAATTCAAGGCTATCACCATTTACTAGTCTTCATGAACTGGTGGTTGTCACTAGCGCGCACCTCCTCCACTCACAATGGGCACACGTCCTGCCAGCGCCACCACATTGCATATCCTACTCTCATCTAGAGAGAAGGCTGTTGGGCCTCTACATTATGCGCCTCTATTGTGTGGTTCCCTATTTTATTTCCAAATCCTGATCTGGGAAAGGGGTTGGGCTAGCTTAAAATGTGTAACATGTGGCCACTTTGAACATTATTTCCAGGGCCTCTTTTGGTTCCGGGTCCACTCCTGGCTCTTTCTGCAAAGTTCTTCAATCACTCCAATGCACCTCTGCGCCCTCACCCCTGGTATGCATATCCCACTCTCGACAATAGACAACACTTTGTGCCCTCAATACCGCACCATGTTTGACTTCCTGCACCAGTAGTGTAACCGAAAATGTGGGGGCCACTTGCAAGCCCCACTGAGGGCCCCCTACGCCACCACTGCCCCCATCCCACACTCTGCATGGGCTGCATGGGGCCATCCGCAGCACGGGAGCTGCGGGGCCCCTGTTACACCAGTGTCCTGTACTCAAAACACGATCACGCGTCCTGTATTCATCAGATGTCCCCGGTCTGGAGTAATCATGGTGGAATTTTTGAAAGGTTTGTGCAGACTGTGATTGTTGCAACATTTTCTGGCCTCCAATATGGTGAAGAATTGGTGATACGCAAGCACCATTTTACACACAGCACCCTCGACTGGTTACAAATGAGTTCCACTAGCTGAGTATGGGTATTCTGGTCATTTAAAAGGCTTAGTGAAATATTCTGCTGTAAAGCAGCAGTGAATTGGAGGTCCAATCACCTTTTATTTCTCCTACGCATAGAACACTGCAGAAAATCCACCAAGCAACATTACGTTACAGGATGGTCCTGTGATGAGACAGATCACCATTAGCCACCACTAAAGAGCTTCAAGATGGGACTTCCTCCATCAAAGTTCATCAGACGTCCAAGAAGCCATGCACCGGCAATTGGCTCCAGTAGAAACCATTTGGAACACATGGAATTTAATTGGAATTCCCACAAGGACCGAGACATGTGCGGTAGTACTCTTCGGAACCGCTGCCCCATTATCACAGAGTCGATAGCAGGCTGTGTCCCGCACTTTGTCGTTCTGTGTCAGGGGTCTGCAACCTGTGGTCCGATCTCCAGATTTTTCGGACTAAAAATCCCACCAGTCCAAGCCAGCATAATCAATGGTGAGGGATCATGGGAGTTGTAGTTCACAAACATGCAGAGAGCCACAGGTTGCAGACCCCTGTTATATGTTTTGTAAACCTCTTGGGAAGTAGCCTATACAGTTCTACACCACTTCATTGGGGTCGAAACCTAACCATCTAGTGATACCATTTAGAAAAATCTCTTTCAACCTCATAGAAAAAATGCAAACAATCCCATCTATATGTATTAAGGATATTCAAGGGGGTTCAACTTAATTATTTATATGCCCTTTTAAAATCCTTTTCTGACCCACCCGCTGGCTTAATCCTTGGAGGTCTTCGGTTGGTAATGTTTACCCTGTGGTGTGCAAATGAGCTCTGTGGTTCTGGAAAGAAGCGAGTTATTGAGGCTGACACGGGGAGGGAACCTGCCTGGGCTGTAATACGTGAGAAACACCCTGTTCCACAGGGAGAGAATGCTTATGTAAGCAGCTGCAGCGGGAGCAGCCTCGTTACAGTCGTGTTTACCACAGCAGGGCTGATGTAAGAGCTGCTTCCGGTCTGCACATCCGGGTCCTCCCTCGGCCGCTCAGCTGCCGGGGCTTTGTATACCCATGGCACCATGACGTTCTTTGTCTCTGAGAGAGTCGTGTACACTTTCCGAAGCATTAATGTGTTGTGTGCTCATCCTCCCGATTGCCACTTGAGAATAAACACATTTCATGTCATTGGATCATAAGGCATCATCCGTTGTAGCATACAAGAGGATGAACAGTCAACAATCATATATGACCATATGCTTTGCGTGTGCTGATAGGTTTACAGAGGCATCCCTAGAGGGCTTGGGGGTGGGGGGCGCTATAGCCCCAGGACATTTGGTTGTAGCCCCGGATAGAAGCTCATGGGCTACAACCAAAAGGTTAGCTAGCCCTGAGGACCGTCAGTCCCGACATTAGCGTAGCCCCAGATCTTTTCCAGATCTAGCAAAACCCCTTAGTTTAACCTTCCACGGCTGCACATTTGATTTTTCGCCACACAATTGTTTGCAACTTATGAACACAAAGTTACTTGAAATGAGAACACAGTGACCCAGAACCATTCATATACACGCTATGTTGATGAACAGCTTTGTGTGCTATCCACTTTCCAGTCCTCCATATTCCCGATAGTGGCCCCTTGGATTCCCCCTGGAGCGGCCTTTCCAGTACCCCTTTCACTTCACATAGCACTTCATCCCAGTAGTTCTTTATTTCAGGACATCCACAGCCCATGTGGATGAACGTCCCCTTACGTCTCAGGAGGATAGCTTAGGGGCAATGTGCTTGCTTTGGCAGCAAGACGACACAGAGCAATAGAGGTTCGATCCAGGGGTCCGCTGCTTAGAAACCTCTGGGTATTAAGCAAGTTATAAATAACCTATCATATCATGTATGTTGCATTTTAGGCAAGTGTCGTCTGTCCCTCTGCCCATCCTACTTAGTCTTTCCCTGGAGTAGTATACCCTATGCAGGTACTTGAACTGAAACAGGTGGAGTCCTGCTGATATAGCCACTTCTCTAGGATGCTGCAGTGCTTGTGTCCACTCCTCCCCATCTATGTCTCCTAGATCCCCTTCCCATCTGTGCCTCAAGTCATCCAAGGGTCTTGTGGAATTTAGAGCGAGTGCTCTATAGAGAGTCAAGATTCTCTTGATTGCGATCTCCCCATCTAGAACATTATACTCGATTGGGGAGGCCCGGGGGATTTGTTCCAGCGCATTGATGTCGGAGACCAGGGCATGCCTCAGTTGAAGGAACCTATAATGGTCCTGTTTATCCCCCATTTCGCTCTCATTTCTTAGAAGGACATCATGTTTGGTGGTTTCCCCACATCTCCCACTACTTTAATTCCCCTTCTCTCCCAGTGTTTGTCCCAGCTCAGGTGTTGTATCCCTGTGATTAATCTGTTTCCCCAGATCCGGGAGGCCAGGGTGAGTAATTTTTCCCATCCCAGATGTTTATGGCCTTTCCTCCAGGTGATCCCCACTACCGTCATGATCGGATGGGCAGATGTCTGCAGGGTTATCTCTTACAGTCATTTCTCCCACCCAATCCTCGCTACCAGTGCCAACTCCATGTCCACCAGTGTATCCCTACCCTCCTTATACCACCCAGTAATATTGCCTTACATTCGGGAGGCCTAGTCCCCCCACCAAAAGTTGTACAGCATCTCCAGCCTAAATACCAGTGTTTTTTGCTTCCACAGGAGATCCCTCAAGGTCCTGTTCATCCTATAAATAAGTCTATTATGTAGCACCCGGCGGAGTAGCCTGGAGAGGGTCACCATTTTGCATAGGGCCACCCTCTCCCATCAATGAATTTGGGAGGATCATTGATTGTTTGACAGCCTGCTCCAGTTGTTTAATTGCAGCTCCAGATTGAGCTCCTGGTCTCATCCTTCTGTATAACCAGCCCTATGTACCTAAACTCTACTTCTTCTGTCTTCAGCGGTGAACACTGCCATCGCGGACCCCACCCGCACCGCACTGGATAGTGGATGGGCTTTTCCTAGTTTATTCTCAGTCCAGAGTATAGGCCAAATTCCATCACCATAGCCATGACCCTGGGTATGGAAGCCCCGTGGTTATTAAAATACAACAGGATGCCATCTGTGTATAGTGATATATGTTCCTCACTTCCACCTGGCCATGGGAATTCCATAATCTCTGTGCCCCGCCTGACCCATTCAGCAAGGGGCACCACTGCAAGGGCAAAGAGCATGGGGGACAGCAGACACCCATGCCTGGCACCCCGCGCTAGATTAAAATTCCCCAAGACCATCTGGTTAACTTTCACCTTAGCCATCAACCCTCTATACAGCAGCTTTACCCATCCTGGAAAACCTATCCCAAAGCCTATTCAATCAAGTCAAATGCCTTCTGGTTGTCAAGTGCTAATATATCCAGTGGCCACTGTGAGGTTTTCACCTTACCCAACACTAGATGCAACCATCTGATGTTCATCCCCGTTTATCTAGCTGGGATGAACCCACATTAGTCATCCTTCACTATATCAGCAATCACTTTCCCAGCCGGTTTGCAAAGACCTTCGCCATTATCTTAGTCTCAAAATCTATCAGGGAAAAGGGTCTATATGACCCCCTTTGCTCTCTCGACTTGCTCTCCTTTGACTGTGTCCTTGGCTTGACGGCCGCAGTTGCAGGACTAAGGGAAGATGGGGGAAGCAGCTCTGATTGCGGCTGTGGGCACACCTTCCCCATTCCCAGTACCAGTACTTTACAGCAATCCCGGCCCTTTCTCCGGCTCCGGTGGCGTGTGCGGGAAAGCAAGGCAGCTGCCATTGCCATTGGCTACAGAGAACTCAACCCACGCTCTGGGCCTCCTTCACCTCCTCGTCACACACCACCTCCCACTAGCCACAGGATGTGCTTGGATACCCCGGGACAGCCGCACTGAACCTCTCGGTCTTGGGGAGCTCTGCCACAGTCCCGACTCCAGGTCCTGCGGGCTTTCTCCCCTCCAAGGTTACAGTGGTCAGGATATTAAACAGATGATTTCGGAGGCAGAGTGAGACCAGACATTTCAGGTGGCCATTTTCTCTGCACCCCCTGCTGGTCTCTTAATCTCTAGTCTTGATGTTAAATCTTTTCTGGTCTTTCATCCTAGACTTGTCATCCAGTTTTTCTGTTGTTTTCTCCCAGTGTAGTAATTTAGTCATTCTTCTGGTTCTTTTTGGTGCTAGGATTTTACCAGTCTTCCAGTTAATCATCTCTTCTTAGCTAATCGTCCTGATTTTCTCTTCTTCCAGTGGCAGCTATCTGGTCAATCCTCTGGCTAGGTTTTTCCTTTTCTTTTTCAGTCCTCTAGTTAATCTCTACTTCTCGCAGTACAAAACTTGGTTAATCTTTCAGTTTTTCTCTTCAACTAGTGGTAGTCTTTGGCATAATTTCTTTTTGGTGGTATTATTTTTATTTTTTTGCCAGTCTTGCAGTTAATGTCTTCTTCTGGTGGTAGGACTTAAACTCATCTTCCAGTTTGTTCTTCTTCTGCTATCTTAATATTGAATGGGTTTCCAATTACTGTCTTCTTCTGGCGCTATGTCTGTTGCTTTTCTCCAAATAATCTGTGCTTCTGGTGGCATAATTGCTGCTGACTTTTCAATTAATCTCTTCCACCTGGATGTAGCATCTTCAGGGTGTTTCTCATCCAACAGGTTGGCCTTCTTGTAAGATGTAGACTCCTCTTTTAGTCAATATCTTCTACAGGTTGGAGGCTCTTCAGTGGGTTTACAGTTAATCTATCCTCCTTGTGGTAGGATTTTAATTGGGTGTTTAGTTAATACTTTGTTATGATGGAAGCTTCTCTACTGGTCTTTCAGTTAATCGCTTCTACTGGTGGTAAAATCCTGGCTTATTGTCCAATTCTTCTGTTATATTCTTCTAGTGGTAGTAACATTCTGGCTAGTCCATTTTGTCTGTGGTGTTATTTCACTAATCTTCCAGTGGATCACTTCTTCTGATGGCAGTACGTTGGCTCATTTTCTAGTTGTTCTCTTCTTCCCGTGGTAGTAATTTGGTTTCTCTTCCAGCTGTTTTTTTTCTTTTGTTGGTAGGATTTTTCCCAGTCTTGCAGTTAATATGTTCCCCTGAGGATAAAATCTGGACTCATCTTCTAATTTTTATTTTCTATGACACAGGATGATGACTTTGACTAGGTTTTCAAATTCTCTTTCCAATGGAATGCGTGTTGCTATGGTTCCAGTTAACACCTTCTCCTACTGGCATGATTGCTGTTGTTTTTTCATGTCATTTCTTGTGCTGGTTTGGAGCATTTGAAGATATGTTCTTGTTAATATCCTGCCCTGATTGAATTTTGAGCTATTTTCTTGTCAATCTCTTGAATAATTTTCACGTGACTTAGGTTGGTCTTCTAGCTGCTATATCCTGCTCATTGTAGACTTTGCCACTGCTTTCCAGTTAGACTCTTTTTGCAATGGCATGATTTGGTTAAATGAATTTTTGTTTCTAATGGCCAGACCAGGGTCCTCTTCAACATCTCTGGTTTAGCCACCGTAACGGATCAGAGCTCAGGAGAGAACCAACCCTCTTGGTGGCGTTCCCGATCCTTGCCTTTCTCCATATTCTTCCTTGTATATTGTTTTCATTTCTGGCGTGAGCCAATTAAATGGGAACACATATAGCCAAAAAGGCTTTTTGACATCACTCTCCATGTCTCTAGAGTATCCCAACACAGGTAATTCTTGTGGTTTGTGGTTTATGCTCTACTTTCCACGTGCGTTGTTCTCACCTTGCTGTGCAGGCTGCTGGTCTCAGCCGCCGCCTCTACCTGCCCCATGCATGGGATTTTATTCTTCATAATAATACCCATCTGTTTCCATTCCTGGTGCCAATGCCTGGGACATTGTGAAAGTGTGTTCCCGCTCCCTGAATGCTTATCACCTGCAGAATTTACCTTTGCACAAGATCTGCAGCCAACATGTTTTACTAATATTTACCCCAGGCTGGAAACATGGCCGCTCTCAGACTGCGTCACTGATCCTGACTTCCCGGCACTCCTATCCTATCCTATCGCCTCTTAGCATATCTCTCTGGGCTCCGTCCTAACACACCCGAATGCTGAACATTAGCTGGTTGTCGCTTGCCTTGTTTTGATTTTGTTTCAATTCGTTTCCATTGACTTTTTGCCCCCACTGTTTGTTGACCGCCACCTTTGGCGTGGGGGCGGCTTGCGCCGCAGTCATGCGCGTGATTAAAGTAAATCTACCACGCAGTCCGTTGGGTTCGGTCCTTGTTGGTGCAGTTAACTGCTGCTGTGTACAAATATCGTGGACTAAAGTAGAGCAGACAAGGTCACGAGTCCAATTGCCCACCTGCAGTGCATGCAATAGGTAAATATGTGATAAGGCCCACCTGCAGTGCATTTAACATTGTAGGTGGATATTATACGTAGCTACTTAGGATAGCCCTCCAGGTCCTTGTAACGAGTCCCACACTCCTATATTACATAGCGCGGGAGACCACCGACACCCCAGCATTCTAACCACCCCTAAAATCCCCTATATGGCAGCTCTACCACCTCCTTTCCACCACCGTCTAAATCACCCATTCTTGACCCCACTTGTCATGGAATACTTTTTTGTGACATGGCCTTTTTTAACAGCACAACTTTATTTTACGCAAAATTCAATTAATAATCATTAACGAAACATATTTGACTATGTTATTTAAAATCAAAAGCTAAATTAATTGATGGAAAAACACCATATTCATCCTATATTTTTTCACTCTGGGTGTGTTACTCGAGAATGTGACTGGTCCCGCACTTTCCCCTCCTCCCAGTGCTTACTCTTAGCCTGCTGCCATCATCCCTCTTTCCCCCTACCCTCTCCCTGGCACTGCCCCCTCTCCCTTTCCCCTGCACTTCTCGTGTCACACTTGCACGGTCTGAAGGACACAAGGCCTAGTAGGATCGTGTGTCATGTCTTCCCTCCCTTGTCTTGTGGTGCCTAGAAACACGTGTGTACAGGCACGTTATACATGTCATATCATATCCCGGAAGGCAGCCTGGCATGGCTTCCTGACAGTAGTCCTAGGATCTGACATGTCCATACACCACAGGGGGTAATCAGCCGTCCTTCCGCTTGGTCTCCTGCACTAGAGGTCTGGTCACTAACGCTGATCCAGAGCACTGTTTATTGACAGATGTGTCCATGGATTCATGGGGCTTTGCAAACCTTCCCTGCTATGCCCACTGCTCACTTCTAAGAATAGTTCTTTCATGAGCAAACATACCACTGCTACTTGGCACAGTCTTTGGGACTGGCACCTACACATGAAAGGACTCACACCATAACCGAACATCTTTACACTTCCAAAAATACCCATGGGAAAGCGTGCCGAGTCCTGGATCCGCGTGCAAGATGTGTGCGGAATTCAGCACGCAGATCCGGGGATTAAGCACGGCCCTTGCGCCTGATTGAAAGTCATGTTTCCACTTCAACAACACATGATGTATTGGCCTGAATTGTTTACACTCGTGAGACAATAACATCAGCTGGACTGGTAGAAATCTCAACACCTCATTAGCACCTGAGAGCCGGTCTCCATAGTTACTGCCTCCTCGGGTGCCCAGAGGCTGCTGCGTGCAACAGCGGATGGGACGCAGGGATGCCACGAGCCGTCAGACAGAAAGAAAGGGGACATGTGCAATTACCGCATGCAGTAATAATACCGCATGGCTAATACTGCACCTATTGACGCATTACTTTGGGGGTAAGTACCTCCAAACAAAAGCAGTAGGTTTTTCAAAGTTACACGAACAAAACCCATAATATTGCAGAGAGTGACCCACATGGGACTCATTCCAGTTTCCCGGTTTTCCGGCGGTAAATCCACCATACTAGCGGCAAACGTTACTGCTGGTACCGGCACTTGGTCTTTCGGAATTGCCGGTAGATTACAAGTGCCATTAGGGGTGGTTAATCCCCATCACAGGAGCCTCTCGGGAGGATAGTTACGTGGCAAAGTGCTCGCCTTGGAAACAAGACGTCACAGAGCAACACAGGTTCGATCCCCTGGTACGTGCTTAGAAGCCTCTGGGTATTAAGCTCCACGCTTAATAATCTCTGGTTAAGTGTGTTATAAATGACCTATTGTACTGGGGAGACCCCCGGCCGGCCCATAGAGTCGGGGTTTGCTCCAAAGTACTTTAAGATGAGACAGCTGCACCTTGAGATGAATGGGGGTGCAGATTCAATTACTGCAACACCAATCAATAAGCACAACTCAATGGTCTGGCAAAGGGAGTCAGTTTAATGGCAAGTACAAAAAACAGGGAGTCATGGCAATCAGCAGTGATAAGATAGTCCGTCTCGCTTCAACTCCAACGAACTTCATAAAAACAACATCATTTATACTAAAAACTTGTCATGGCTGACGTGTAACATTCAAAAGTTAATAAGCATTTCTATTGGTTCGGAAAAGGTAACTTTAATATAGGTGCTAAATCTGTATATGGTAACTGGGTGAGGGAATTGGATAAACTTCTGTCAGGTGGGCATCTAAGCCCTTCCTTCAAAATGATTACTGTAGGTGTCACTAATAGTACGACGTCTCATTGGTTCTACTAACTATAGGACCCTAGATTATTTGGTCCACTGTGATTGGGTTGGCATCAACCCCATGCATATTCTTCCACTTTGCTTAGCAGCACGCAGAACGGTCAGCCAGGTGCAGGGTGCTCCCCTCAACTACCCGGCTTTCCTCCAATTAAGGTTACAATCAATCAACGCTAGAACAACTATATGTCTATTATCTCACTGTGGTTGGCATCAAAACTGCATCTTCTGTCTGGAAAAGTTCTGATATCCCTTGCCTGGGCAGATGCCAGGCATAGGTGTGAACTTGTGCTGCTCCTCGCTCAGCTGGTCACGTGATGCAGGCACCATGAATTTGTCTAGTTTCTTGCCATTTCTCTATTTGATTCTCATTCAGTTTGCCACCTGCCCACGCCTCCTCATCTTTGGCCTTTCAAAAGCAGGATATTCTGTTCTTAAGTTTCAATTATGTGAAGCTACTGATCGTTCCTTCTATTGGCATGACCTTGGCTCTCCTGGCACGAGTTGCATCTGCTGAGTTTCGTTTCAGCTGTCTCTTCTCGTTTTGCTAGAATATGAATCCTGTCTTGTTTGGCCTCTAGTAACCTAAGTTGATTCTGCTTTTAGTGCAAAGGGGACTTGCACTTATAATACTGTGCCTTGTTTTGAGGTACATTAAGTATAATGGTGCTTGCCGCTCTATTCTTCAACTAAGAATAACAAGCCACACTGGTTTCTTAGTTTCTTGCATTTCAAGCATATATACAGGCGTTAGCGGGTTGGATATCTTCATCCTGCTTACAGCCTAAGCTTCTTCATGTTTCAACATTGTTTTCTTCTTTAAGTTCACAATATCTTTATTCATGGCATTTCGTCTCTCTGCATTATTCTCTGGTTGTCATTTCTTCTATCTGCAAGTCAGTCTGGGCCCTTGTGACGTCACCATTCGTCTTCCATTAAGGCCTTTTTTGTTTCTTCCGGGACGGTACTTAAGCAATCTTCATTTTGTCTCATTTGCTGGTTTAGTTTAGTTTAGTTTATTATTTGTATAGCGCCGCCTGGCCCTAGGGCATCCAGGCGCTTGCGATGAATACAACAAGAATAATACAATAGAAATGTACAAACCGATTACATATTTACAAATTTACAGTCTTGGTGCATGCTAGTAAGGTAGGGCTAGACAGTTTACGTTTCTTTGGATAGAAACCAAATTTTGGTGTTGTGTCTAAATCTGTGAAAGGAAGGTTCTGATCTCAGCTCGAGTGGAAGTGAATTCCAAAGTTTGGAGGCAAGCACGGGGAAGCTGGAGCCACCTGCTTTTTGGAGCTTAAATCTTGGGATATTTAAGCAATGTGTTTGAGCTGATCTGGTAGGGCGCGCTGGGGTGTGGTGATTGAGATTGTCGGATAGGTATCTGGGTGCTTGGTTAGCTAGGCATTTGTGTGTGAGTGAGATGGTTTTATATTCAATTCTTTGTGGTATGGATAGCCAATGGCAGGTGCGTCTGGCGTCCGAAATGTGTTCATGTTTGGGTATGTTCAGGGCTGCTCGCAAGGCGTTGTTTTGTATGACTTGTAGTTTGTTGATGTTTTTCTGACTGGTTCCCAAGTATAACGCATTGCAGTAGTCAACTTTGGAAAGGACTAGCGCTCTGGCTAAGGTGATGCAGTTGGATGGTGAGAGGTAAGGTCTGCTGGCATTGATGAGTTTACAGGTGTAAGCAGTGGCTGATGATATGGAATTGATCTGTCTTGTCAGTGTGAGGGAGGAGTCGAGGTAGATTCCTAGGGTTTTGACGCTGTTAGAGACGATGATGTTATTGCCGTCTATAGTGAATGCTTGATAGAGTTTGTCGAGTTTATTAAGTCTGGGTTGGGAACCTAGGAGAAGAAGTTCGGTCTTGTCGTCATTGAGGCATAGGCCATGCTTGGCCATCTATTCTTGGATAATGGAATAAATGTTGTTGAGAGCAGTGAGGTCGGTGGAGTAGTCGCCTGTTAAAGGGATCAGTATTTGGGTGTCATCTGCGTAGTTGGTGTAGATGACACCCAAGCGGTCCAATATGTCAAAGAGGGGTTTCGTGAACACATTATATAGAGTGGGGGAGACGCAGGAGCCCTGGGGGACACCGCAAGTGACTGGGGCTGGGATGGCAGAGGCTGTGGGTGCGTAGACTCTCATGGATCTGTTGTTAAGGAAGGAGTGGATCCATGCGTTGGCGTTATCTGAAAATTTGGCTGCTGAGGATAAATGTTTGCAGAGGATGTCGTGGTTGACCAGGTCGAAGGCGGCCGATAAGTCAAGAAGGAGAAGGATGGCTAGTTTACCATTGTCTTTAATGTTGTCCATCTGTATCTTAAGGTCAATCAGGGCAGTCTCAGTGCCGTGTTTGGGGCGGAATCCTGATTGTCTGAGTCCTAGTAAGTTATTTTTCTCAAGGTGGTTCTGTATCTGAAGATAGGCAGCTCTGTCGAGGATTTTTAGTAGGAAGGGTACGGTCGTAATGGGTCTGTAGTTGGTGGGGACATTAGGGTCAAGGGTGGGCTTCTTAAGTAAAGGAAGAACCCAGGAGTCCTTGAGGTTGTTGGGCACTATGTTGGAGGTGAAAGATGAGTTGATGAGGGAAGTGATGAAGGGAGCAAGTTGCATCTTTAATGACTGGGGCTGGGCAGGTATCGCCTTGGCATTTGGACGGTTTAAGAGAGTAGATTATTTCTTCAACCTCTTTGATGGTTATGGTGGAAAACTCAAAGAGGTTATTGTCATCATTTTGGGGGGGGGTGTGGGTGTGTGTAGAGGGGGTGATGTTATCAGTGAGGGTGAGGCTTTCTTTCTTTGTCAGGATTTTGGCTTGTAGTGTGGCAATTTTGCCTAGGAGTGCTTCCTGGATGCTCGTGCACCAGTGGATGTCTTTGTTACAAGTGTCTGGAGTGGGGGAGGGTGATTCGAGTTCTCTCAGGATATTGAATAGCTCTTTGGTATTAGATTTGGCGTTGCTGATTCTTTCATTGTACATGTTTTTTTAGACTGGATGATGGCTGATTTATAGATGTTCGATGCCAGTGCGTAAGATGTCTTATTAATAGTGGATGGTGACTGTTTCCATGCTAATTCAGCTTGTCTTTTGGATTTGCGGAGTGTTTTTAGTTTGGGGGTGAACCAAGAATTGAGGTGTGCTCGTGGTTTGGCTTTCCGAAGCTTGAGTGGTGCTATGGTGTTTATGGCCTTAAGGATAGTTGTGTTGTATAACTCTACTAGTTCAGTAGGGTTGGTCATGGTGGGTGAGAAGTCGATGATGGGTTGGAGTAACGGGAGGAGTTTCTCTAGTGTGATATTTTTGTTGTTTCTGGTAGGGTTTTCTTAATGGATACCTTACTGTCCATGGTGTTCTTGGTATAGGTATGTCAATAAGTGCTGTTCTTCTAATGGGTACTGGGCAGAGCCCTACTCTGGCTCTCTACTGGTTTATTTGCTCATCACACGTCACATTTCTCGGTGTGAACGTTACTGGTACTTCAAAATAGACAATTAGAGTGCAGGCTTTATTTGGGACCTCCTCTACACTATCGTATCATATCACATGGACCTCATGGGGGGGAGGGGATTTTGCCACTATTATGTGCCGTGCCAGAAACAAAGGCAGTTTTTGGCTGGTCGGGGTCAGATTTACTTCCAGCTTTTAACTGGAGGTAAATCCTTAACCCCTACTGGCATAGTTGTAGTTGGCCCGTCTGGTAAAAGTGCCATTTGGAAATGCTGCCTGTTTTACTGTTAGCACACTACTCATTATGAGGCCCTGGGTTTACCACAGATGTAGAATTCATAGGAAACGGCGTATGATGCTGTCTAATGACTGTATTTCTAACTCTGCAAGCTGCAGAGCTGGCTTTAGAACTTCAGCTGTATAATTGTGTGACCGTGGAAGGGTGGCCAGACGTTCCGGTATTGCCAGGACTGTCACAGAGTTAGCTGCTGTTTAGCCCTATCCCGAAAATTTTTATTTGTTTGAAAACCCAGTCCCAGTTATGGGGAAAGGGTGTTCAGTGTTTGCACTGCTGGCAGAAACAAGCACGATCTTGCACAGGAGAAATGGGGTGCAATGCACCTCTTTCAAAGGAACATACGAGTTCCTTTTATATACACTAAATAAATATCCTGATTGGAGATTTTACTGTTACATTCAAAGGCAGCCAGCCATGGGTAGGCTGGAACCAGCAACCTTTTAGATAACAGCAATAACACAAAACAATTCTACCACAATGACTGCTTGGACAAAGGCTTCACAGACAGACCTCGAACAGCATTCGGAGCAAAATCTTCTTTGTGGTTGATAGGCCTACGAGTCACAGCTCAAAGCACAGTTTATGTCCAGGGGGGAAAGCCTGAAATCCACTGCCCTCCTGCTTTTTACCCATACTAAAGTGAAATACTTAAAGTCACTGGGGGTCATTACGGGTATGCCGGTCTGGGAAAAATGCGGGTAAGGGCAGTGAGCTACCAGCAAGTCTGACCTGCCGGGAGTTATGGCCCCTACCGGCAGAGAAATGACTGTATCACTGGCACCGTTAACAGCCGTGCCAGTGATTAAGTGGTTCCCATTCCATGGTGTCCTTTGGGACTCCATGGAATGGGAACTTACAGCCATTGCCGGCACCCATAATATCCCAGTAAGACTGGGATATCGAGCACTGTTACCGGTAAGGCGAGTCTGCGGTAACACGCCGGCAGCACCGGCAGGTACCGGCAGACATTTAATGAACCTCACTGTCAATTAGTCCTATGTTTATGTTTAACCTAAGGGCCCACAACCCCAGTCTTTGATGGATGCCACCAGGTCATGTTTTCAGGATATCCAACGTGAATATTCATGAGATGAACGTGCATCCACTGGATACAGATCGGGAATCAATTACATATGTAGTGGCCATAGAGTCATGCATGATGGGCGTAGTTTAGAAATACAATAACGCACTGTACCCGTTGTTTTTTTTAGTACTGTCCAATTTAAATTTTCTTATGCATGCCCCCCCCCTCACATTCTGATTTCTTCGCTGGTGTACCATGAAACCCCAACCACACCTGGCTTCGAGATGCTTCTGCTAAAGTAAACATTCTCTATACAGCGCTCAGATGCACCTTGGAGTGCAGGTGGTGCTATATCAGAAAACTAAGCACACTGGCCTCAGGTATCCTTTACCCAAGCCAGGCTGTACGTGGGCTAGGGCTAGCTGTGACGGAGTCCTGGCAGTCCATGCAAGGTTTTTCTGAGGTGGGGTGCTGCCAGGGCTCCCTAAAGTCCTGTCGCAGCCCAAGCCTGTCAGGCTGCTAGAAGCCAAGGCCTTTTTTTCAAAAGCACATAAGTGAAAGCTTCAGGCTTTAGGAAAAAAAAGTCTTTGCTATCGGTCTCGCCTTGGGCTCCTTAATTGTGACACCGACCCCCACCAGGCATTCCTTTAACTAAAAGATGCAGGGATCATCACTCACGCTCCAAAGGGATCCCTGTCAGGGGCCAGCTCCACAATTAAGGAAGAAAAGGCGAGGCTGCTATAAGCACAATCATTTTCCTAAAGCCTGAAGCACTCCCTTATGCCATAGAGCTTCAGGCTTTAGAAAAAAAGGCAGTGGCTTCTAGCTGCTATGACTTTTCTACTGTATTTGTGGCACCACGCAATGCCTGGCAGGGCTCAGCACTTAACTCGGCTGCATGCTACATGTTAGGCCATGCCCGCTGCAAGAGCCCACCAACAAATGTGCATCCCACTCAAAGCTCTGCCCCGAGCAGTGTCAGGCATCAATAGGGTTGATGCACTGGGCTCTGGAGAACACAATAGTTGTAATTGGTTATTTATAACACACTTAATACCCAGAGGTTTCCAAGCGTGGACCTAGGGATCGAACCTGTGTTGCTCCGCATCATCTTGTTTCCGAGGTAAGCGCGTTGCCCCTGAGCTATCCTCCCGAATTAAATTGACGGGTACATGATTGGATGATGAACATGGAATTTACCTTTTTACCAAAGCGGACCTTGTCAACCCACTATATTTCAAAGTCTCCAGTAGCTTCTAAACACTCGATTAGGGATTGAGCCCATGTTGCACGGTATTGTCCTGTCCACCAAGGCGAGCATGTTGCCCATGAGATATCCTCATAGCTTAGAGTAACCGGGCCAGACATGGGATAAAGCAGGCCACAGCAACTCTCTGCATCTCATTTACGCCATCGCAAGGTGAGGGGAATTTATTTCAACCATATCAGTATGTGAGCCATCCTCGTGCTACAGTTCACCCAATGCATCGTCGTCTGAGAATCCCACATTACAAAGTGGGTGCTAGATGAGTGTTACAGCCCAGCTTCAGCAGGAGCAGGCACACTAAGCACCCTCTTCTTGCTAGACACTCATCGATCACTACCACAGATGGGGGATCCTCTCAACTACTGCACCTGCAAGGGGTCAGAAAAAGTTCCCAACCCTTCGGACTGCAGGGAGACCAGGATCTTAACTCGGACCACAAGGGGTGTCGCTAATTCTGGAAGAGATCTGAGGCTACACTAATGTCGGGACTGTCGGACTCAGGGCATTGTGGCTGAAGCCCCTGAGCTTCTATCTGGGGATACAACCCAAAGACCCAGGGCTATAGCCCCTCAATGTACCCGCCTAGCGACACCTCTGGAGTCCGCTCACTAACCTTGAAGGTTTGCTAAAGGGTTGTACTATGAAGATCATACTGCCGTCTACAGGCAGCTTGCCTGAGCTCAACCATTTTCCCTCTGATAAAACAGTCCTCATGGCTGCCAGCTTGATCCAACCTCTATTCCTGTCATGGAATCAAAATGGACAACTCTTATAATGGAGTGAGTCAATGGCCAGTAACTCCACAACAATTCCTGTATCGCGGTCTACCCTGCACTTGGGCTGAGGTCTCGGAGCACCCCATGGAACATCTCGACCTGGCCATTGCTATTAGAATGGGACACGTAAGTCTCAATCTTTCAAGAATACCCCAATTTCAATTAAGCAAAACTGGGCCCCATTTTCTCACTACAGGTGCTGGGGCACGCTTCCCTTATGAACATGGCACGAAGGAAGGCAAGAACTGCCAGTGGTCGGAGCATTCTCAAATCTATGGTTGTAGTGTGTTCATTCAATCCTTTCAACTGGTTGTACCACACTGCACTCTCGCACCAGTCCATCCATCAGCCGGTCAATGTCTGGCTGCCATTACCTGTTTCAGAGGATGTGTTTGGTCGCTGAGAGGCCCATATGCCCACAGGGAGCTGCTTCTGCTAGTCCCATTCTCAGGTGGTGGGTGGGGTAGGATTATTTTTTACCTTTAAACTAGTGAGAGTTCTCCTTTGATTGTCCGAAATGGCCGCAACTCAACTTCAATCACCTTGGCAGAGGTCAAAAGTGGCATTAGGTACTCATGAACCCTAGCGAAAATGGCATACACTTCTCTCTTCACTTATCATGTCTCTGGAAAAGTGAGTTCAGGCAAACTTTGCTCTGTGGGAGTTGTCAATGAAGAAGACTGTCACATCTTCAGCCGCAGGGCAGCGGGACAAGCCAACAAGTCCTCCCTACATGGGACATGATCCACCACAAAGTAGTACTCCCTCAGCCTGTTGACGAGTCACGGCAGCCCCGGAGAGACCTCTGCACTTCCTGGTTTAGATATTAGACCATACAAGACTTTATGGTTAATTTTAAGGGTGAAAAGGGCTCCTCAGAGGTTCTGGTGGAACTTTTTGACAGTACAGGGACAAATAAAGGCAATTACAGAGTAACTCTGTTCAGCCGGCTTCAAGACATGCAACACATAAGCCATAGACACTGCCATCAAAAGCAACAACGAGAGTCATTGAATGTTAGTGTAGGGAAATGGCACATGCCATGAGGGGTGATAAAGGTGGTGGACTCCTTGGCTCCTTGGATGCTCTTTTTAGAGATATCATGTAAGTGTAAGGTGATGGCACATGCCATCAGGGGTGATACATATAGTGAACACCTTGGACACTGTGGAGGAATATCTGCTGGTACTCTGAAGGTAAGCTCAAGGTCATGGTACATACCCTCTGGGGTGATACAGATGGTGACCTCCTTGTACTCTGCGGAGGGATAGCTGATGGTACTCTGAATGTAACTCTAACATGATGGTACATGCCATCTGGGGTGATCCAGATAGAGAACCCCTTGGACTCTGTGGAGGGATATCTGATGGTACACTGAATGTAACTCTAAGGTGATGATACATGCCATCAGGGGTGATAATTGACTCCCTGTTCAGGTATATCTGATGGTACGTGCCATCAGGGATGATAATTGACTCCCTCTGCAGGTATATCTGATGGTACGCTGAATGTAAATCTAAGGTGATGGTAAATTCCATCAGGGGTGATAATTGACTCCCTGTGAAGCTATATCTGATGGTAGGCTGAATGTAACTCTAAGGTGATGGTAAATTCCATCAGGGGTGATAATTACTCCCTGTGCAGGTATATCTCATGGTACGCTGAATGTAACTCTAAGGTGATGGTAAATGCCATCAGGGCTGATAATTGACTCACTGTGCAGGTATATCTGATGGTACGCTGAATGTAACTCTAAGGTGATGGTAAATTCCATCAGGGGTGATAATTGACTCCCTGTGCAGGTATATCTCATGGTACACTGAATGTAACTCTAAGGTGATGGTACATGCCATTAGGGGTGGTAATTGACTCCCTGTGCAGGTATATCTGATGGTACGTTGAACGTAACACCAAGTTTATCGTACATGCCATTAGGGGTGATAATTGACTCCCTGTGCAGGTATATCTGATAGAACGCTGAATGTAACTCTAAGGTGATGGTACATGCCATCAGGAGTGATGCATAGCTCCCTGTGCAGGTATATCTGATGGTACGTGCCATCAGGGGTGATAATTCACTCACTGTGCAGGTATATCTGATGGTATGTGCCATCAGGGGTGATAATTGACTCCTTGTGCATGTATATTTGATGGTATGTGACATTGTGAAAATATATTTTACATAATACTGCCTGATAGTAAATATTGGCCTAAGCACATTTGCATCGCACTGTAATATCGCATTGAATAAACCTGAAACAGACTAACTATGCTGCCATTTTGGGTTATCTGCCATTTTGATCGACTCCTGCTTTCTGTCTCATGTTCAGAAATTGTGTTTTTGGCTTCATCAGAGCAAAATGAACTTTGTGCTCTTTCATGATGTCAACATAGATAAGAATGTTGAAGCTACTATGTTGGATTGTTTATCCTACACTGAAGAACCTTGCAGTTAAACAAAAGCTGTACTGTACTCAGTAATTTAGATACCATCTGTTCCAACAGTGCCTTTCCCGTTCAAACAGCAAAGTAAAATAACAAATAGTTGAACATGCTTTTCTGCAGAAATCTTTAGTTTCTCTCCTTGAAGCTAACTGACTTTAAGTTCAAGAACAAATGGTAGACAAATATAAGCGAGTAAAGTGAGGAATGTTACCTTTGTGTCACGTATTTGGAAAACATGTGAATAGTTTGATGGAAAACAGCGAACTATGCAAAGATGTTTAAACATGAATTAGTTATGTAGTTAGGTCACAAACCCTAGGTTATGTATTACACGAAGAGGGGCCGGACAATGTGTCCAAGATTGTGAAGTATTTGAAGAAATATGCCTGTTTTTGGATTTGTTCAGCACTCTCTGGCAGTCGAAGCAATAACACTCATCAAGAAGAGAGCACACATTGAAGCCTGGGTCTCTGCGGCCTCTAACAACATGGCCAAACTCTTTAAAATCTGCACGGAACTGGTCAATCCAGTTGCGGTCTCCACCTCTCCTGTTCACTTTTAGGCCCTCTGTATGGCTCTGGCCTCTCACTTCTCTGCTGCAACTCAGGACATCCTGTCCACTATATCCTTTTCCTCTCCCTCTTCCTCTCTAGGCCCCCCATTGGCCATCTCTACCTCTCTTCCTCCTTTCTCCTATTTCTCTCTGACAACACCTGACAAGGTTTCTAGACAAGTCCGATCCATGAAAGTGTCATCCAATCAGGTGCTCCGCTGCTCCTCCAGAACCATCAAGGACCATATTGACACCCTCGCTGCAGCCTTGGCCGTTTTCTGCAATCACTCTTTCACCACTGGAATGTTCCCCTCTCCCCTTAAGCACTCCCTTGTGCACCCACTCCTCAAGAAGCCGCCTGCCGATCCTACCTGTCCGGCAAACTATCGTCCAATCACCATCAGCCCTTTCATGGGCAAACTCTTGGAAAAAAGCTGGCCATCTCTCAGCTTACTCTCCACATTGAATCTGTTGGTTGTCTCCATAACCATCAGTCTGGCTTCAGAGCTGCAGAAACAGCTCTTTTGAACACCCGTGAATATCTGCTCTCCAACCTTGATTCCAGCATTCCTCTGTCCTAATCCTCCTTGATCATTCCTCTACTTTCGACACAATCAACCACGCCATCCTGATCTATCAACTATGTGAGAACCTGGGCATCACGGATCAGGCCCTGGAGTGGCTGACCTCTTTTTCACCATTTAGCAAGCCCGCCCACCTGGTGCCTTCCTGCTTGCCGCTCTTTTTCTCTACTTTAAGGAGCCCTCCAGCCTCTTTTCCTTTGCAGCTGGGGAGCAGGTGTAATTGGATCTAGGTCACATGGCCTAAGCCCCGCCCACCTGGTGCCTTCCTGGTTGTCGCTCTTTTTTACCACTTAGCAAACCCCGCCCACCTGATGCCTTCCTGCTTGCTGCTCTTTTCCCTACTTAAGGAGCCCTCCAGCCTCTTTTCCTTTGCAGCTGGGGAGCAGGTGTAAGTGGATCTAGGTCACCTGGCTTTAGCCCTGCCCACCTGGTGCCTTCCTGGTTGCCGCTCTTTCACCACTTAGTAACCCCCGTCCACCTGGTGCCTTCCTGGTTGCCGCTCTTTTCCATACTTAAGGAGCCCTCCAGCCTCTTTTCCTTTGCAGCTGGGGAGCAGGTTTAAGCAGATCTAGGTCATCTGGCCTAAGCCCCTCCCACCTTCTTAGCCCTGCCTCTTCCTTCCTGCTCTTAACTCTTAGATCAAGGGAGTCTCGAGCCCAGGCATCCAAAGAGAAGGGCAGTCAAAGAAAAGGGCAATTCCTGTTTGGACCTGTTCAGACCAGGAGGATCCAAGGTCCAACCCCACTGCTAAGACATCAGGTAAGCATGCACCAACATGTGTTTACACCCTCTGTCCCCACAGGCCATTCCCACCCTCTCTGGTCCCCCCGTGTTGTTCCCTTGTGCCCCCTCCTTCCTGCACACAGTAGTCTGTCCTGATACATTCTGGTTTCTCCATCACCGTCTTGTGTCCAATGCAGGATTTTACTTTTATGGACTTCATTGATTCACGGTACGTCACCCTTTCTCAACTCTCATGCTGGACTTCCTTTGCATCTTGTACTCATGGTGGCCCTGAATCATGCTGTTCCCATCTTCATCTTGTATCCTAGCTTGCAACATTATGTGTTACTACAGACTTCTGCAATTGTATCCGCTCTCCCCTCTTGCTTCTCCACTCTTTTTGATTGCTTACTGTTTGTTCTCTCCTCCCCTCTCCCTTTTCCTATCTCCTCCCCTTACTTTCTTCTATGCACTTACTCTATCAGAATTGTCCCTGCATCTAGTATGATAGCAACCTCGTCTGTCGCTCCCCCATCCCCTTACTGCCCCCCCCTCCAGCACTATCTGAAACATTGTCAGGCATAGTATGATAGTCGCTTGTTTTGTTCCTCCCCTCCCTTTCTGCACCCCTCTCCCACACCTTTTGTTTTCCTCCGGCTCTACCAGAAATGCCGTCAGGCCTAGTACGGTAGTCGCCTGTCTGATTCCATTTCCTTCCCACTCTAACCCTCCCTTATCTATGTCTTAGCACTTGCACTATCTGAAATGTCGTCAGGCTGCGTATGATAGTTAATTTCACATCCTTACTGTTCATGGCCTGTAAGAATGTCGTCGTATTTTTCCCTTGTTCCCTCCTTTGCCTTGAAGCGCTTTGAAACGCTATATAAATATAAAGGCGCTATATAAATAAACTATCATATCATATCATATCTCTCATCTCACGGTGTCTGCTTGCACACATTGCGGGGTGTTGAGAGCCAAGAAGCTGTTTGTTAATAAAAGTACAATTGTAACTTTGACCCCGTGACTGGCGTAATTTTATTATGTGGTAGTAAGCCTTGATATTCTTTAATCTTTCAGATGGCGCTCAAATAGGGACCATCAAGATTGATGCCACATCGCTACGACGAAGATGAGGCCACCGGACCAGGATTGAAGAGTGACAGGGCTCTCTGCAAAGTGAGATGCGATTCCTCAGCAGTACTGCATGCCCGATCCCTGGATGGTGTCAGGTATCTTGATTGTCGTGAAGAGTATGGAACCTCCGTCCCCAAGTACCACAAAGAGAGAATACAAGATCACTCCCTATGCGATCATTGGGGCCACAGGTGGGTAGTCCTCAAAGCCCGGATCGACGGAATGTTGATAACCCCAAGACCGCTGCAAAGGAAAGCTTAGGTTAGCAATCAAATGAGCACAGTAGACAAGAGAGACTTAATAAGTATACAGGGGCTTACCTAAACAAGGGGTTATTGTGAGCCTATATCCTGTGCTTGGTGTAGTTCCGTGGAGGATGACACGTGAGCAGGCTCTCCCCGATGGTAGAGGGGAAAGGGGGAACAGCAGGATGGGCGTGAACCCCAACCTACCCGCCTGTAGTGACTGAAAACGAGCTGGAAGGCAGGAAAGACAAATCCAAAATAGGGCAGTCCGAGGCAGTCCAAATAATAATCCGAGGTCAAGTAAACAATTCAGGTAGTTTAGGCAGAGAGCGTAATCCAAGAAGTCCGTGAAACAGTCCGTGATCAAAAGCTGTGAAACAAAGTATCCAAAGTGCCGTACAGAGTCCTCCAAAGTGAACAGCTGTGAAGCGCGGTGCCACGGGAGTTCATTGCATAGTCACTGCCCCCGCGTCACATGATCCGCGAGTGAAGTGGAATAGCGCGTCACGTGACCCGGGGTTGTGCCACGTGACCGGTGGATTCATCCTAGTGATTGTCATAGCGACCGCCCTCGTGCAGCATCCCGCAGACGTCACGTAAGATGCCAGCGGACGAATGGGGAATCCACGTGCCTGTGTGAGGGGAGCACTCGGCCCTTGGGGTATACCCGCTCACGTGCCACTCCCCGAACGTGGGTAAGGGGTAATGAGGTTGGGGGCAAAGTGACTGATGCAGTATGAATGTTGCCTGGCCTAGATGTATGAGGGATGGGACGAGGTGGCCTAGATGTATGAGAGGTGGGACGAGGTGAAAGCGTGACAGATGGTGGGCAGCGTTTAGAGGACATCACGATGAGGGTCCCAGTATCGAGGCTTGTTTGACGCAAACAGTCAAACAAGGATCGGACCTTGATTAGTTAAAATCGGGTGAGTCGTATCCCGATTCCTAAAAATCCTAATATTTGTTTTTTTGCATGTGGTCATCCGTGGAGCTCTCCATACTCTGCACGACAAGAAGGCTTCACAGTCTGTCAGGTATCTTGATTGTCGTGAAGAGTATGGAACCTCCGTCCCCAAGTACCACAAAGATAGAATACAAGATCCCTCCCTATGCGATCATTGGGGCCACAGGTGGGTAGTCCTCAAAGCCCGGATCCACGGAATGTTGATAACCCCAAGACCGCTGCAAAGGAAAGCTTAGGTTAGCAATCAAATGAGCACAGTAGACAAGAGAGACTTAATAACTATACAGGGGCTTACCTAAACAAGGGGTTATTGTGACCCTATATGCTGTGCTTGGTGTAGTTCCGTGGAGGATGACATGTGAGCAGGCCCTCCCAGATGGTAGAGGGGAAAGGAGGAACAGCAGGTTGGGCGTGAACCCCAACCTACCCGCCTGTAGCGACTGAAAGTGAGGTGGAATCACAAAGCCGGATGGAGCTTGAAGGCAGGAAAGACAAATCCAAAATAGGGCAGTCCGAGACATTCCAAATAACAATCCGAGGTCAAGTAAACAATTCAGGTAGTTTAGGCAGAGAGCGTAATCCAAGAAGTCTGTGAAACAGTCCGTGATCAAAAGCCGTGAAACAAAGTATCCAAAGCGCCGTACAGAGTCCTCCGAAGTGAACAGCTGTGAAGCGTGGTGCCACAGGAGTTCAATGCCCCTGCGTCACATGATCTGCGAGTGAAGTGGAATAGCACGTCACGTGACCCGGGGTTGTACCACGTGACCGGTGGATTCGTCCCAATGATTGCCGTAGCGACTGCCCTTGCGCAGCATCCCACAGATGCCACGGAAGCTGCCAGCGGATGAATGGGGAATCCCCGTGCCTGTGTGAGGGGAGCGCTCGGCCCTTGGGGTATACCCGCTCACGTGCCACTCCCTGAACGTGGGTAAGGGGTAATGAGGTTGGGGGCAAAGTGACTGATGCAGTATGAATGTTGCCTGGCCTAGATGTATGAGGGATGGGATGAGGTGGCCTAGATGTATCAGAGGTGGGACGAGGTGAAAGCGTGACAGATGGTGGGCAGCATTTAGAGGGCATCACAATGAGGGTCCCAGTATCGAGGCTTGTTTGGACTTTGATTGGTTAAAATCAGGTGACTCGTATCCCGCTTCCTAAAAATCCTAATATTTGTTTTTTTGCAAGTGTTGTTTTTGCAAAAACAAATGTCGCCAGGTAAGATTGTGATTTAACTATGCCTGGGAAATTGTCATCCTGCTTTGCAGTATTTTTTTGCAACGTAAGACTATCTTTGGAACATGGCCAACCGGTGCCACCCAAAGGGTCGCCGGCTTATCTAATGTATTGCAAGTATGACCTGGGAGCTATCGTATTTGATGCTATTTGGCACAGACAGACCAGACATGGTCCCGAACTTCAGTGGGCAGTTTATGGTATCTTTGAAATTGCCCGCCTAGAGCATTTAGAATCTGCATTGTTGAGAAAAAAGGCTAGGCCTGCAGCATTTGAGTTTGGAGGAAGGAAGCTATGCAGCAACTTAAAAGTGGACACATGACGAATGCTGAGAAAGCATTTTTGCATGATAAACAGAAACAGAATCCATTAGAGGTATGGACAGAGCTTTTGAACTAGATGTGCAAAAGATATATCCTTCTCAGGATTTTCATACATCAGACGAGTTAATTGATAAACTATTGAATGAGTGTAGAACTGTTTCAACTGCACTAGCTCCTTATGTGCCTCCTCCTCCCGTTGTTGTTCCTACTTCTCCTGTTGTTGTTCCTCTTCCACCCGTTGTTGTTCTCCCTCTTGCAGCCGTGCCAACAGTTGCGGTATCTGTAGGTCTGTCTGCACCGCTAGCGGTATTTCCTCCGCTGCCTATTGAACAAGATTTGTATGAACTCTCTTTACCAGAAGGTTCTGCTCCTGGGGGCAACCAGACGTGGACTCCCTGCTCACTGTGCTCAGAGAGGCACAGCTTCACCTCACTGATGAGGACCAACAAGGCTGAAACACGTGTGTGGGGTTTCTGTTGGTACTCTTGTTCAGAAGGGAATTGTCATAGCATTTTGGTGCTGGACTGCCCATGTGGGCGGGACAAAGACTGATATGCAAATTAATATTTCCCATCTGTGAAAGGTACAGTGAGCAAAAAGCAGATGGCTGCAAACTCTCAAAGTGGTTAAAAACCACTGAATATAATGCTGTGTTCTTCCGAGAGAGGGGCGCCTGCTACCTTTTTTGTATTTTTGAAAGGAACTTGGGGTTGGTCACCCTAAGTTACCTGGGGGCAACAAGATGTGGACTCCCTGCTCACTGTGCTCAGCGAGGCACAGCTTTACCTCACTGAGGAGGCCCAACAAGGCTGAAACACGTGTATGGGGTTGCTGTTGGTACTCTTGTTCAGAAGGGAATTGTCATAGCATTTTGGTGCTGGACTGCCATGTGGGCGGGACAAAGACTGATATGCAAATTAATATTTCCCATCTGTGAAAGGTACAGTGAGCAAAAAGCAGATGGCTGCAAACTCTCAAAGTGGTTAAAAACCACTGAACCGGTTATAATGCTGTGTTCTTTCGAGAGAGGGGCGCCTGCTACCTTTTTTGTATTTTTGAAAGGACCTTGGGGTTGGTCACCCTAAGTTACCTGGGGGCAACAAGATGTGGACTCCCTGCTCACTGTGCTCAGAGAGGCACAGCTTCACCTCACTGAGGAGGCCCAACAAGGCTGAAACACGTGTATGGGGTTGCTGTTGGTACTCTTGTTCAGAAGGGAATTGTCATAGCATTTTGGTGCTGGACTGCCCATGTGGGCGGAACAAACACTGATATGCAAATGAATATTCCCCATCTGTGAAAGGTACAGTGAGCAAAAAGCAGATGGCTGCAAACTCTCAAATTGGTTAAAAACCACTGAAGAGGTTATCATGCCGTCTCACATCAGCTCGACTAACAAGGTACGAGCTGATTCTATTTGGCCGCATATCCAAATTAAGAGATGTTGTTCATTGAATCCGGCTGAACTATTGCCTTCTCCACAAGAGACAGATTGCAGTGACAAGATGTCACATAATTGCCTCTATATTACAGAACAGGAAACCAACGGCAGAATTGATTTAACTGATACACCTTTAAAGAATGCACAACAGGAGCTATTTTGTGATGGCTCCTGTTTTAAACTACCGGATGGTACATCCACCGCGGCTTATGCAATCACTACATTAAACACTGTTGTGGAGAGCAAATGAATTCCGCATAATTTTGTGCAAGCTGCAGAGTTTATTGCATTAACTAAAGCTTGTGAAATTTGTGAAGGGCTTAGTGTTGACATATATACAGATAGCCAGAATGCATTCGGGGTGGTTCATAATTTTGGCCGACTATGGGCTGCGAGAGGATTCTTGACATCACACGGAACAAAAATTCAACATGGCCCAGTCCAGTTGCTGTCAGCACTTGCGCTTACTACACAACTAGCATAAATGAAGTGTGCCACACACCAGAAAGTGATGGACGATGTAGGAAAAGGAAACGCTTTTGCTGACAGAATAGCCAAACAGATTGCTACTGATCTTCACTCGAAAATGTATGTGCTCGATTCAGCAAAATGGATTACTGATACTTGTATATTGGACAAAGGGATTATCAGTATAAAAGAAATTCAGCCTGAAGCTACCCAGAAGAAATAAAACAGTGGGCTGAGGGTCCATCTAGATGATGAGGGTTGTTGGGTAGATAATGAGAAACAAAAATGGATGCTACCCAACACCTATGTCACTGCTATGATCACCATGGCTCATGGCCCAACACACAAATGTGCTAAAAAGATTTGTCAACATTTAGATCCTGTCTGGTATATCCAGAAAACTGCTGAACCTTTGGTCCAGAGTTGCATGATATGTTTGCAACAGAACATTGGGAAGGGAACACCGACACCGAAGAGCAGTTTTGGTCCCAGCTCCATGCCTTTCGAAGTGATTCATTTTGATTTAATTGAGATTATAAATATGTCTTAGTTGTGATATGTGCCTTTAGCCAATGGGTTTTAGGCTTTTCCAATAAAAGACGCAACAGCAATGTCAATGGCAAAGACAATGCTTAAGGAATATTTCCCTAGGTTTGGCTTGCCAAGAGTAATTTGGTCCAATAATGGGCCACCTTTTATCGCTGCTGTCATCCTCCAAGTATGTGCGGGATTACAGATCGATAAACGTTTCCACTCGGCCAGATATGCTCAGAGTGCTGGCCTGATGCAACGCCACAATGATATCTTAAAGCATAAAATCGCTAAAGTGTGTGCACACAGCAATCTGAAATGGCCTGACGCTTTGCCAATAGCCTTACTATCGATGTGGACGACCGCACAGTCAAAGACAAGGCTACCCCCTATGAGATTGTCATGGGGAGACCAGCCAATGTATCAAATGCGCTTAGGCCAAAGAGGGACATTGAATATCCGCATTTGTCTGATTATTGTGACCAGTTAACTAAAAACTTTAGTTTGATTCACCAACAGGTACGCGCAGCCCTCCCTGTAAAATACAAGGGTCCAGACCATCGACTTCGACCTGGCGAGTGGGTTCTGTTGAAAAATTTCAAGAGAGGCAGCTGTCTTGCACCTCGTTGGAAGGGGCCCTACCAGATCCTTTTGGCTATGCAAACTGCAGTATGAGTGACCGGCAAAAGACACTGGATCCACGTGACACATGTGAAGAGAATTCCTTTACCTCTGCCCTATGATAAAGGGGAGGAGAAGGAAATTGATGATCTTGAATCTAACAATGATCCTACTTTGATCGACACCAAGTGTGCCACGAAAATCCTTCCTGAGCCCGTGGGTCCTCGGGAGATTGCTGCTTCTTCTTTATTTTCTTCTTCACCATCAACCAATCTTGCTTTTTCATCTTCTTCAGGAAACAACAACGCTTTGTTCACTGATCATTCTGTACCTGGTGTTTCAAGGAACAATCCGTGACCACGGAACAGGATTTAGATTTAGGGCCTGCTGACATTACATTAAGGTAATAGAATCGGAAAGTGCAGCTAGGATTCTACATCCACAAGAAACCCACAAGAAACCAACATTGAGCCAGTCCCTTATCATTTCCCTGCTGCATACGATAAGAGGCAGGAACCAGCAAAGTTACCTTCAATCAAAATAGGCCACGTGGTCAAGTGCCACCTACGGATGAACTAAAAGAGCCTAACAATGAGGCTTCTTAACGGATGCTGAGAAACTATGCCTTTGTTTGGGGCCACTCGTACTTATAAGGATACTGAACCTTTTGCTAATGACTGACCTGTTTATCAAGGCTATGGTCTCCTTGGACCAAATGGCTACTGATCACAATAACAGCTTGTATTGTAATTACATTGACACTCGTATTTTGGTATTTAGAAAGTATGCATCCACTTGATATTCTATTGCCAACTGCAAGTATCTCCACTGTGTCTCCACAGTGTTTCCCATCTCCAGGCTGGTGAATACTGCGCCCTATCTTTGCCCACCTGGCTCTTATATTTAAAGTATTTCTCCCCCCGGCCCGTATCATCCTCGTGTCCCCTTCCTGCTTCCCATGCCTCCGCCTCCCATCCCTCCCATCCCACCCATCGCCTGCGATTGGACACCATTTTCCATGTGTTTGGGTCTAGCGACCCGATCGAGTGCGCACACCGCCATTTCCCATCTCCAGGCCGGTGAGTACTCCGCCATATATTTGCACCCTATATTTGTCCACCTGGCTCTTATATTTAAAGTATTGCTCCCCCCCGCCCCACATTACCCTCGAGTCCCCTTGCTGCTTTCCATGCATCCGCCTACCATCCCACCCACCGGCCATGATTGGACACCATTTTCCATGTGTTTGGGTCTAGCGACCCGATCGAGTGAACACACTGCCATTTCCCATCTCCAGGAGTATTGTGCCCTATATTTGCCCACCTGACTCTTATATTTAAAGTATTGCTCCCCTCAGCCCCACATCGTCCTGGAGTCCCCTTCCTGCTTCCCATATCTCCGCCTCGCATTCCGCCCACCGCCTGTGATTGGACACCATTTTCTATGTGTTTGGGTCTAGCGACCCGATTGAGTACGCACACCGCCATTTCCCATCTCCAGGCTGTTTAGTACTGCGCCTTATATTTGCACCCTATATTTGCCCACCTGGCTCTTATATTTAAAGCATTGCTCCCCCCGGCCCCACATCGCCCTCAAGTCCTCTTCCTGCTTGCCATGCCTCTGCCTCCCATCCCACCCACTGCCCATGATTGGACACCATTTTCCATGTGTTTGGGTTTAGCGACCCGATCGAGTGTGCATACTGCCATTTCCCATCTCCAGGATGATGAATACTGCACCCTATATTTGCCCACCTGGCTCTTATATTTAAAGTATTGCTCTCCCTGGTCCTGCATCGTCCTCAAGTCCCTTTCCTGCTTCCCATGCCTCTGCCTCCCATCCAACCCACCAATCGTGATTGGTCCTCCACCAGGTCATTACTGACCACCCCAGGGCAGCCCTCTGCCCGTGCAGCACCAGTGGCTAAGGGCCCCAAAGCAAAGGGCGGCTCCAACAGAGACAGCCCCCAAGACGTGTCTGCAGGTGTCCGCAGGGGAAGCAAAGGAAGCCAGCAGCCAACAGACGCCAACAAAACTGTAAGTGTGGCATGGGTGGGTGGTAGAGATATCATTCTACTCCAGAAAGACTTTGCCACTCTACCTTGCCTCAACTTTACGTTGACTGCCATAGAATGACAACATGCATACTAAAGTGATTAATGACCACCAACCGAAATACATTCCTGGCTGTATTATAAATGTTGAATGGCACTACGCACTAACATACTGCAATATTATACTACTTGGCATTCATATAGCCTTACTATATCATTGGTAGGTCGGCAAAGCCAATGTTAACTAGTGCCAATGCTAACTAACCTATAGCGAAAGGTCAAGATCAGCCTATGTCACCTTAGACAGGTGTATTAATCACTAGCATGTGCCACACTTAGATGGAATCCTCGACCTAATCTGCGTCACATCTAGACAGAATTACAAATGTTAGTATGTGCACACATAGAGGGAACTCCTAAGCTTAGCATGTGCCACATCTAGATAGTATTGTAAATGTTAGCATATGCCACACTTAGATGGAATCCTCAACCTAGCCTGCATCACATCTACATAGAACTGTGTATGTTAGCATGTGCACACATGGAGGGAATTCTCAAACCTAGCATACACCACATCTAGATGGAATTATGAATGTTAACAGGTGCCACACTTAGATGGAATCCTCAAGCTAGCCTGTGTCACAGCTAGACAGAATCACAAATGTTAGCATGTGCACACATAGAGGGAATTCCTAAGCTTAGCATGCGCTACATCTAGATAGAATTGTAAATGTTAGCATATGCCGCACTTAGATGGAATTCTCAAACTAACCTGCGTCGTATCTACATAGAACTGTGGATGTTAGCATGTGCACACATGGAGGGAATTCTCAAACCTAGCTTACGCCACATCTAGATGGAATTATGAATGTTAACAAGTGTCACACTTAGATGGAATTCTCAACCTAGCCTGCGTCGCATCTAGACAGAAACACAAATGTTAGCATCTGCACACATAGAGGGAATTCCTAAGCTTAGCATGCGCTACATCTAGATAGAATTGGAAATGTTAGCATATGCCACACTTAGATGGAATTCTCAACCTAGCCTGCGTCGCATCTAGGCAGAAACACAAATGTTAGCATCTGCACACATAGAGGGAATTCCTAAGCTTAGCATGCGCTACATCTAGATAGAATTGTAAATGTTAGCATATGCTGCACTTAGATGGAATCCTCAACCTAGCCTGCGTCGCATCTACATAGAACTGTGAATGTTAGCATGTGCACACATGGAGGGAATTCTCAAACCTAGCATACGCCACATCTAGATGGAATCATGAATGTTAACAAGTGCCACACTTAGATGGAATCCTCAAGCTAGCCTGTGTCACATCTAGACAGAATCACAAATTTTAGCATGTGCACACATAGAGGGAATTCCTAAGCTTAGCATGTACCACATCTCAATAGAATTGTAAATGTTAGCATATGCCACACTTAGATGGAATTATGAATGTTAACAAGTGCCACTATGCCACACTTAGATGGAATTATGAATGTTAACAAGTGCCACACTTAGATGGAATTCTCAACCTAGCCTGCGTAGCATCCAGAAAGAAACACAAATGTTAGCATCTGCACACATAGAGGGAATTCTTAAGCTTAGCATGCGCTACATATAGATAGAATTGTAAATGTTAGCATATGCCGCACTTAGATGGAATCCTCAACCTAGCCTGCGTCGCATCTACATAGAACTGTGAATGTTAGCATGTGCACACATGGAGGTAATTCTCAAACCTAGCATACGCCACATCTAGATGGAATTATGAATGTTAACAAGTGCCACACTTAGATGGAATCCTCAAGCTAGCCTGTGTCACATCTAGACAGAATCACAAATGTTAGCATGTGCACACATAGAGGGAATTCCTAAGCTTAGCATGTACCACATCTCAATAGAATTGTAAATGTTAGCATATGCCACACTTAGATGGAATTATGAATATTAACAAGTGCCACAATTAGATGGAATTCTCAACCCAGCCTGCGTCGCATCTAGACAGAAACACAAATGTTAGCATCTGCACACATAGAGGGAATTCCTAAGCTTAGCATGCGCTACATCTAGATAGAATTGTAAATGTTAGTATATGCCGCACTTAGATGGAATCCTCAACCTAGCCTGCGTCGCATCTACATAGAACTGTGAATGTTAGCATGTGCACACATGGAGGGAATTCTCAAACCTAGCATACGCCACATCTAGATGGAATTATGAATGTTAACAAGTGCCACACTTAGATGGAATTCTCAACCTAGCCTGCGTCGCATCTAGACAGAAACACAAATGTTAGCATCTGCACACATACAGGGAATTCCTAAGCTTAGCATGCGCTACATCTAGATAGAATTGTAAATGTTAGCATATGCCACACTTAGATGGAATTCTCAACCTAGTCTGCGTCGTATCTACATAGAACTGTGAATGTTAGCATGTGCACACATGGAGGGAATTCTCAACCTAGCCTGCGTCGCATCTAGACAGAAACACAAATGTTAGCATCTGCACACATAGAGGGAATTCCTAAGCTTAGCATGTACCACATCTCAATAGAATTGTAAATGTTAGCATATGCCGCACTTAGATGGAATCCTCAACCTAGCCTGCATCACATCTAGATAGAACTGTGTATGTTAGCATGTGCACACATGGAGGGAATTCTCAAACCTAGCATACGCCACATCTAGATGGAATTATGAATGTTAACAAGTGCCACACTTAGATGGAATCCTCAAGCTAGCTTGTGTCACATCTACATAGAACTGTGAATGTTAGCATGTGCACACATGGAGGGAATTCTCAAACCTGGCATATGCCACATCTGGATGGAATTATGAATGTTAACAAGTGCCACACTTAGATGGAATCCTCAAGCTAGCCTGTGTCACATCTAGACAGAATCACAAATGTTTGCATGTGCACACATAGAGGGAATTCCTAAGCTTAGCATGCGCTACATCTAGATAGAATTGTAAATGTTAGCATATGCCACACTTAGATGGAATTCTCAACCTAGCCTGCGTCGTATCTACATAGAACTGTGAATGTTAGCATGTGCACACATGGAGGGAATTCTAAACCTAGCCTGCGTCGCATCTAGACAGAAACACAAATGTTAGCATGTGCACACATAGAGGGAATTCCTAAGCTTAGCATGTACCACATCTCAATAGAATTGTAAATGTTAGCATATGCCGCACTTAGATGGAATCCTCAACCTAGCCTGCATCGCATCTACATAGAACTGTGTATGTTAGCATGTGCACACATGGAGGGAATTCTCAAACCTAGCATACGCCACATCTAGATGGAATTATGAATGTTAACAAGTGCCACACTTAGATGGAATCCTCAAGCTAGCTTGTGTCACATCTAGACAGAATCACAAATGTTAGCATGTGCACACATACAGGGAATTCCTAAGCTTAGCATGTACCACATCTCATTAGAATTGTAAATGTTAGCATATGCCACACTTAGATGGAATTATGAATGTTAACAAGTGCCACACTTAGATGGAATTCTCAACCTAGCCTGTGTCGCATCTAGACAGAAACACAAATGTTAGCATGTGCACACATAGAGGGAATTCCTAAGCTTAGCATGCGCTACATCTAGATAGAATTGTAAATGTTAACATATGCCGCACATAGATGGAATTCTCAACCTAGCCTGCGTCATATCTACATAGAACTGTGAATGTTAGCATGTGCGCACATGGAGGGAATTCTCAAACCTAGCATACGCCACATCTAGATGGAATTATGAATGTTAACAAGTGCCACACTTAGATGGAATCCTCAAGCTAGCTTGTGTCACATCTACATAGAACTGTGAATGTTAGCATGTGCACACATGGAGGGAATTCTCAAACCTAGCATATGCCACATCTGGATGGAATTATGAATGTTAACAAGTGCCACACTTAGATGGAATCCTCAAGCTAGCCTGTGTCACATCTAGACAGAATCACAAATGTTTGCATGTGCACACATAGAGGGAATTCCTAAGCTTAGCATGCGCTACATCTAGATAGAATTGTAAATGTTAGCATATGCCACACTTAGATGGAATTCTCAACCTAGCCTGCGTCGTATCTACATAGAACTGTGAATGTTAGCATGTGCACACATGGAGGGAATTCTAAACCTAGCCTGCATCGCATCTAGACAGAAACACAAATGTTAGCATGTGCACACATAGAGGGAATTCCTAAGCTTAGCATGTACCACATCTCAATAGAATTGTAAATGTTAGCATATGCCGCACTTAGATGGAATCCTCAACCTAGCCTGCATCGCATCTACATAGAACTGTGTATGTTAGCATGTGCACACATGGAGGGAATTCTCAAACCTAGCATACGCCACATCTAGATGGAATTATGAATGTTAACAAGTGCCACACTTAGATGGAATCCTCAAGCTAGCTTGTGTCACATCTAGACAGAATCACAAATGTTAGCATGTGCACACATACAGGGAATTCCTAAGCTTAGCATGTACCACATCTCATTAGAATTGTAAATGTTAGCATATGCCACACATAGATGGAATTCTCAACCTAGCCTGCGTCATATCTACATAGAACTGTGAATGTTAGCATGTGCGCACATGGAGGGAATTCTCAAACCTAGCATACGCCACATTTAGATGGAATTATGAATGTTAACTAGTGCCACACTTAGATGGAATTCTCAACCTAGCCTGAGTCGCATCTAGACAGAAACACAAATGTTAGCATCTGCACACATACAGGGAATTCCTAATCTTAGCATGCGCTACATCTAGATAGAATTGTAAATGTTAGCATATGCCGCACATAGATGGAATTCTCAACCTAGCCTGCGTCATATCTACATAGAACTGTGAATGTTAGCATGTGCGCACATGGAGGGAATTCTCAAACCTAGCATACGCCACATTTAGATGGAATTATGAATGTTAACTAGTGCCACACTTAGATGGAATTCTCAACCTAGCCTGAGTCGCATCTAGACAGAAACACAAATGTTAGCATCTGCACACATACAGGGAATTCCTAATCTTAGCATGCGCTACATCTAGATAGAATTGTAAATGTTAGCATATGCCGCACTTAGATGGAATCCTCAACCTAGCCTGCATTGCATCTACATAGAACTGTGTATCTTAGCATGTGCACACATGGAGGGAATTCTCAAACCTAGCATACGCCACATCTAGATGGAATTATGAATGTTAAAAAGTGCCACACTGAGATGGAATCCTCAAGCTAGCTTGTGTCACATCTAGACAGAATCACAAATGTTAGCAGGTGCACACATAGAGGGAATTCCTAAGCTTAGCATGTACCACATCTCAATAGAATTGTAAATGTTAGCATATGCCTCACTTAGATGGAATTATGAATGTTAACAAGTGCCACACTTAGATGGAATTCTCAACCTAGCCTGCGTCGCATCTAGACAGAAACACAAATGTTAGCATGTGCACACATAGAGGGAATTCCTAAGCTTAGCATGCGCTACATCTAGATAGAATTGTAAATGTTAGCATATGCCGCACTTAGATGGAATTCTCAACCTAGCCTGCGTCGTATCTACATAGAACTGTGAATGTTAGCATGTGCACACATGGAGGGAATTCTCAAACCTAGCATATGCCACATCTAGATGGAATTATGAATGTTAACAAGTGCCACACTTAGATGGAATTCTCAACCTAGCCTGCGTCGCATCTAGACAGAAACACAAATGTTAGCATGTGCACACATAGAGGGAATTCCTAAGCTTAGCATCCGCTACATCTCTATAGAATTGTAAATGTTAGCATATGCCGCACTTAGATGGAATTCTCAACCTAGCCTGCGTCGTATCTACATAGAACTGTGAATGTTAGCATGTGCACACATGGAGGGAATTCTCAACCTAGCCTGCGTCGCATCTAGACAGAAACACAAATGTTAGCATGTGCACACATAGAGGGAATTCCTAAGCTTAGCATGCGCTACATCTAGATAGAATTGTAAATGTTAGCATATGCCGCACTTAGATGGAATTCTCAACCTAGCCTGCGTCGTATCTACATAGAACTGTGAATGTTAGCATGGGTGCACATGGAGGGAATTCTCAAACCTAGCATACGCCACATCTAGATGGAATTATGAATGTTAACAAGTGCCACACTTAGATGGAATTCTCAACCTAGCCTGAGTCGCATCTAGACAGAAACACAAATGTTAGCATCTGCACACATACAGGGAATTCCTAAGCTTACCATGCGCTACATCTAGATAGAGTTGTAAATGTTAGCATATGCCGCACTTAGATGGAATCCTCAACCTAGCCTGCATCGCATCTACATAGAACAGTGTATGTTAGCATGTGCACACATGGAGGGAATTCTCAAACCTAGCATACGCCACATCTAGATGGAATTATGAATGTTAAAAAGTGCCACATTTAGATGGAATCCTCAAGCTAGCTTGTGTCACATCTAGACAAAATTACAAATGTTAGCATGTGCACACATAGAGGGAATTCCTAAGCTTAGCATGTACCACATCTCAATAGAATTGTATATGTTAGCATATGCCACCCTTAGATGGAATTATGAAAGTTAACAAGTGCCACACTTAGATGGAATTCTCAACCTAGCCTGCGTCACATCTAGACAGAAACACACATGTTAGCATGTGCACACATAGAGGGAATTCCTAAGCTTAGCATGCGCTACATCTAGATAGAATTGTAAATGTTAGCATATGCCGCACTTAGATGGAATTATGAATGTTAACAAGTGCCACACTTAGATGGAATTCTCAACCTAGCCTGCGTCGCATCTAGACAGAAACACAAATGTTAGCATGTGCACACATAGAGGGAATTCCTAAGCTTAGCATGCACTACATCTAGATAGAATTGTAAATGTTAGCATATGCCGCACTTAGATGGAATTATGAATGTTAACAAGTGCCACACTTAGATGGAATTCTCAACCTAGCCTGCGTCGTATCTACATAGAACTGTGAATGTTAGCATGTGCACACATGGAGGGAATTCTCAAACCTAGCATATGCCACATCTAGATGGAATTATGAATGTTAACAAGTGCCACACTTAGATGGAATTCTCAACCTAGCCTGCGTCGCATCTAGACAGAAACACAAATGTTAGCATGTGCACACATAGAGGGAATTCCTAAGCTTAGCATCCGCTACATCTCTATAGAATTGTAAATGTTAGCATATGCCGCACTTAGATGGAATTCTCAACCTAGCCTGCGTCGTATCTACATAGAACTGTGAATGTTAGCATGTGCACACATGGAGGGAATTCTCAACCTAGCCTGCGTCGCATCTAGACAGAAACACAAATGTTAGCATGTGCACACATAGAGGGAATTCCTAAGCTTAGCATGCGCTACATCTAGATAGAATTGTAAATGTTAGCATATGCCGCACTTAGATGGAATTCTCAACCTAGCCTGCGTCGTATCTACATAGAACTGTGAATGTTAGCATGGGTGCACATGGAGGGAATTCTCAAACCTAGCATACGCCACATCTAGATGGAATTATGAATGTTAACAAGTGCCACACTTAGATGGAATTCTCAACCTAGCCTGAGTCGCATCTAGACAGAAACACAAATGTTAGCATCTGCACACATACAGGGAATTCCTAAGCTTAGCATGCGCTACATCTAGATAGAGTTGTAAATGTTAGCATATGCCGCACTTAGATGGAATCCTCAACCTAGCCTGCGTCGTATCTACATAGAACTGTGTATGTTAGCATGTGCACACATGGAGGGAATTCTCAAACCTAGCATACGCCACATCTAGATGGAATTATGAATGTAAAAAAGTGCCACATTTAGATGGAATCCTCAAGCTAGCTTGTGTCACATCTAGACAAAATTACAAATGTTAGCATGTGCACACATAGAGGGAATTCCTAAGCTTAGCATGTACCACATCTCAATAGAATTGTATATGTTAGCATATGCCACCCTTAGATGGAATTATGAATGTTAACAAGTGCCACACTTAGATGGAATTCTCAACCTAGCCTGCGTCACATCTAGACAGAAACACACATGTTAGCATGTGCACACATAGAGGGAATTCCTAAGCTTAGCATGCGCTACATCTAGATAGAATTGTAAATGTTAGCATATGCCGCACTTAGATGGAATTCTCAACCTAGCCTGCGACATATCTACATAGAACTGTGAATGTTAGCATGTGCACACATGGAGGGAATTCTCAAACCTAGCATACGCCACATCTAGATGGAATTATGAATGTTAACAAGTGCTACACTTAGATGGAATTCTCAACCTAGCCTGCGTCGCATCTAGACAGAAACACAAATGTTAGCATGTGCACACATAGAGGGAATTCCTAAGCTTAGCATGCGCTACATCTATATAGAATTGTAAATGTTAGCATATGCCACACTTAGATGGAATCCTCAACCTAGCCTGCATCGCATCTACATAGAACTGTGTATGTTAGCATGTGCACACATGGAGGGAATTCTCAAACCTAGCATACGCCACATCTAGATGGAATTATGAATGTTAACAAGTGCCACACTTAGATGGAATCCTCAAGCTAGCTTTTGTCACATCTAGACAGAATCACAAATGTTAGCATGTGCACACATAGAGGGAATTCCTAAGCTTAGCATGTACCACATCTCAATAGAATTGCAAATGTTAGCATATGCCACACTTAGATGGAATTATGAATGTTAACAAGTGCCACACTTAGATGGAATTCTCAACCTAGCCTGCATCGCATCTAGACAGAAACACAAATTTTAGCATCTGCACACATAGAGGGAATTCCTAAGCTTAGCATGTACCACATCTCAATAGAATTGTAAATGTTAGCATATGCCACACTTAGATGGAATTATGAATGTTAACAAGTGCCACACTTAGATGGAATTCTCAACCTAGCCTGCGTCGCATCTAGACAGAAACACAAATGTTAGCATGTGCACACATAGAGGGAATTCCTAAGCTTAGCATGAACCACATCTCAATAGAATTGTAAATGTTAGCATATGCCGCACTTAGATGGAATCCTCATCCTAGCCTGCATCGCATCTACATAGAACTGTGTATGTTAGCATGTGCACACATGGAGGGAATTCTCAAACCTAGCATACGCCACATCTAGATGGAATTATGAATGTTAACAAGTGCCACACTTAGATGGAATTCTCAACCTAGCCTGCGTCGCATCTAGACAGAAACACAAATGTTAGCATGTGCACACATAGAGGGAATTCCTAATCTTAGCATGCGCTACATCTAGATAGAATTGTAAATGTTAGCATATGCCGCACTTAGATGGAATCCTCAACCTAGCCTGCATCGCATCTACATAGAACTGTGTATCTTAGCATGTGCACACATGGAGGGAATTCTCAAACCTAGCATACGCCACATCTAGATGGAATTATGAATGTTAAAAAGTGCCACACTGAGATGGAATCCTCAAGCTAGCTTGTGTCACATCTAGACAGAATCACAAATGTTCGCAGGTGCACACATAGAGGGAATTCCTAAGCTTAGCATGTACCACATCTCAATAGAATTGTAAATGTTAGCATATGCCACACTTAGATGGAATTATGAATGTTAACAGGTGCCACACTTAGATGGAATTCTCAACCTAGCCTGCGTCGCATCTAGACAGAAACACACATGTTAGCATGTGCACACATAGAGGGAATTCCTAAGCTTAGCATGCGCTACATCTAGATAGAATTGTAAATGTTAGCATATGCCGCACTTAGATGGAATTCTCAACCTAGCCTGCGTCGTATCTACATAGAACTGTGAATGTTAGCATGTGCACACATGGAGGGAATTCTCAAACCTAGCATATGCCACATCTAGATGGAATTATGAATGTTAACAAGTGCCACACTTAGATGGAATTCTCAACCTAGCCTGCGTCGCATCTAGACAGAAACACAAATGTTAGCATGTGCACACATAGAGGGAATTCCTAAGCTTAGCATGCGCTACATCTAGATAGAATTGTAAATGTTAGCATATGCCGCACTTAGATGGAATCCTCAACCTAGCCTGCATCGCATCTACATAGAACTGTGTATGTTAGCATGTGCACACATGGAGGGAATTCTCAAACCTAGCATACGCCACATCTAGATGGAATTATGAATGTTAAAAAGTGCCACACTTAGATGGAATCCTCAAGCTAGCTTGTGTCACATCTAGACAAAATTACAAATGTTAGCATGTGCACACATAGAGGGAATTCCTAAGCTTAGCATGTACCACATCTCAATAGAATTGTAAATGTTAGCATATGCCACCCTTAGATGGAATTATGAATGTTAACAAGTGCCACACTTAGGTGGAATTCTCAACCTAGCCTGCGTCGCATCTAGACAGAAACACACATGTTAGCATGTGCACACATAGAGGGAATTCCTAAGCTTAGCATGCGCTACTTCTAGATAGAATTGTAAATGTTAGCATATGCCGCACTTAGATGGAATTCTCAACCTAGCCTGCGTCATATCTACATAGAACTGTGAATGTTAGCATGTGCACACATGGAGGGAATTCTCAAACCTAGCATACGCCACATCTAGATGGAATTATGAATGTTAACAAGTGCCACACTTAGATGGAATTCTCAACCTAGCCTGCATCGCATCTAGACAGAAACATAAATGTTAGCATGTGCACACATAGAGGGAATTCCTAAGCTTAGCATGCGCTACATCTATATAGAATTGTAAATGTTAGCATATGCCACACTTAGATGGAATCCTCAACCTAGCCTGCATCGCATCTACATAGAACTGTGTATGTTAGCATGTGCACACATGGAGGAAATTCTCAAACCTAGCATACGCCACATCTAGATGGAATTATGAATGTTAACAAGTGCCACACTTAGATGGAATCCTCAAGCTAGCTTTTGTCACATCTAGACAGAATCACAAATGTTAGCATGTGCACACATAGAGGGAATTCCTAAGCTTAGCATGTACCACATCTCAATAGAATTATAAATGTTAGCATATGCCACACTTAGATGGAATTATGAATGTTAACAAGTGCCACACTTATATGGAATTCTCAACCTAGCCTGCGTCGCATCTAGACAGAAACACAAATGTTAGTATGTGCACACATAGAGGGAATTCCTAAGCTTAGCATGAACCACATCTCAATAGAATTGTAAATGTTAGCATATGCCGCACTTAGATGGAATCCTCATCCTAGCCTGCATCGCATCTACATAGAACTGTGTATGTTAGCATGTGCACACATGGAGGGAATTCTCAAACCTAGCATACGCCACATCTAGATGGAATTATGAATGTTAACAAGTGCCACACTTAGATGGAATTCTCAACCTAGCCTGCGTCGCATCTAGACAGAAACACAAATGTTAGCATGTGCACACATAGAGGGAATTCCTAAGCTTAGCATGCGCTACATCTAGATAGAATTGTAAATGTTAACATATGCCGCACTTAGATGGAATTCTCAACCTAGCCTGCGTCATATCTACATAGAACTGTGACTGTTAGCATGTGCGCACATGGAGGGAATTCTCAAACCTAGCATACGCCACATTTAGATGGAATTATGAATGTTAACTAGTGCCACACTTAGATGGAATTCTCAACCTAGCCTGCGTCGCATCTAGACAGAAACACACATGTTAGCATGTGCACACATAGAGGGAATTCCTAAGCTTAGCATGCGCTACATCTAGATAGAATTGTAAATGTTAGCATATGCCGCACTTAGATGGAATTCTCAACCTAGCCTGCGTCGTATCTACATAGAACTGTGAATGTTAGCATGTGCACACATGGAGGGAATTCTCAAACCTAGCATATGCCACATCTAGATGGAATTATGAATGTTAACAAGTGCCACACTTAGATGGAATTCTCAACCTAGCCTGCGTCGCATCTAGACAGAAACACAAATGTTAGCATGTGCACACATAGAGGGAATTCCTAAGCTTAGCATGCGCTACATCTCTATAGAATTGTAAATGTTAGCATATGCCGCACTTAGATGGAATCCTCAACCTAGCCTGCATCGCATCTACATAGAACTGTGTATGTTAGCATGTGCACACATGGAGGGAATTCTCAAACCTAGCATACGCCACATCTAGATGGAATTATGAATGTTAAAAAGTGCCACACTTAGATGGAATTCTCAACCTAGCCTGCGTCGTATCTACATAGAACTGTGAATGTTAGCATGTGCACACATGGAGGGAATTCTCAACCTAGCCTGCGTCGCATCTAGACAGAAACACAAATGTTAGCATGTGCACACATAGAGGGAATTCCTAAGCTTAGCATGCGCTACATCTAGATAGAATTGTAAATGTTAGCATATGCCGCACTTAGATGGAATCCTCAACCTAGCCTGCATTGCATCTACATAGAACTGTGTATGTTAGCATGTGCACACATGGAGGGAATTCTCAAACCTAGCATACGCCACATCTAGATGGAATTATGAATGTTAAAAAGTGCCACACTTAGATGGAATCCTCAAGCTAGCTTGTGTCACATCTAGACAAAATTACAAATGTTAGCATGTGCACACATAGAGGGAATTCCTAAGCTTAGCATGTACCACATCTCAATAGAATTGTAAATGTTAGCATATGCCACCCTTAGATGGAATTATGAATGTTAACAAGTGCCACACTTAGGTGGAATTCTCAACCTAGCCTGCGTCGCATCTAGACAGAAACACACATGTTAGCATGTGCACACATAGAGGGAATTCCTAAGCTTAGCATGCGCTACATCTAGATAGAATTGTAAATGTTAGCATATGCCGCACTTAGATGGAATTCTCAACCTAGCCTGCGTCATATCTACATAGAACTGTGAATGTTAGCATGTGCACACATGGAGGGAATTCTCAAACCTAGCATACGCCACATCTAGATGGAATTATGAATGTTAACAAGTGCCACACTTAGATGGAATTCTCAACCTAGCCTGCGTCGCATCTAGACAGAAACATAAATGTTGGCATGTGCACACATAGAGGGAATTCCTAAGCTTAGCATGCGCTACATCTATATAGAATTGTAAATGTTAGCATATGCCACACTTAGATGGAATCCTCAACCTAGCCTGCATCGCATCTACATAGAACTGTGTATGTTAGCATGTGCACACATGGAGGGAATTCTCAAACCTAGCATACGCCACATCTAGATGGAATTATGAATGTTAACAAGTGCCACACTTAGATGGAATCCTCAAGCTAGCTTTTGTCACATCTAGACAGAATCACAAATGTTAGCATGTGCACACATAGAGGGAATTCCTAAGCTTAGCATGTACCACATCTCAATAGAATTATAAATGTTAGCATATGCCACACTTAGATGGAATTATGAATGTTAACAAGTGCCACACTTAGATGGAATTCTCAACCTAGCCTGCGTCGCATCTAGACAGAAACACAAATGTTAGCATGTGCACACATAGAGGGAATTCCTAAGCTTAGCATGAACCACATCTCAATAGAATTGTAAATGTTAGCATATGCCGCACTTAGATGGAATCCTCATCCTAGCCTGCATCGCATCTACATAGAACTGTGTATGTTAGCATGTGCACACATGGAGGGAATTCTCAAACCTAGCATACGCCACATCTAGATGGAATTATGAATGTTAACAAGTGCCACACTTAGATGGAATTCTCAACCTAGCCTGCGTCGCATCTAGACAGAAACACAAATGTTAGCATGTGCACACATAGAGGGAATTCCTAAGCTTAGCATGCGCTACATCTAGATAGAATTGTAAATGTTAACATATGCCGCACTTAGATGGAATTCTCAACCTAGCCTGCGTCATATCTACATAGAACTGTGAATGTTAGCATGTGCGCACATGGAGGGAATTCTCAAACCTAGCATACGCCACATTTAGATGGAATTATGAATGTTAACTAGTGCCACACTTAGATGGAATTCTCAACCAAGCCTGAGTCGCATCTAGACAGAAACACAAATGTTAGCATCTGCACACATACAGGGAATTCCTAATCTTAGCATGCGCTACATCTAGATAGAATTGTAAATGTTAGCATATGCCGCACTTAGATGGAATCCTCAACCTAGCCTGCATCGCATCTACATAGAACTGTGTATCTTAGCATGTGCACACATGGAGGGAATTCTCAAACCTAGCATACGCCACATCTAGATGGAATTATGAATGTTAAAAAGTGCCACACTGAGATGGAATCCTCAAGCTAGCTTGTGTCACATCTAGACAGAATCACAAATGTTAGCAGGTGCACACATAGAGAGAATTCCTAAGCTTAGCATGTACCACATCTCAATAGAATTGTAAATGTTAGCATATGCCACACTTAGATGGAATTATGAATGTTAACAGGTGCCACACTTAGATGGAATTCTCAACCTAGCCTGCGTCGCATCTAGACAGAAACACACATGTTAGCATGTGCACACATAGAGGGAATTCCTAAGCTTAGCATGCGCTACATCTAGATAGAATTGTAAATGTTAGCATATGCCGCACTCAGATGGAATTCTCAACCTAGCCTGCGTCGTATCTACATAGAACTGTGAATGTTAGCATGTGCACACATGGAGGGAATTCTCAAACCTAGCATATGCCACATCTAGATGGAATTATGAATGTTAACAAGTGCCACACTTAGATGGAATTCTCAACCTAGCCTGCGTCGCATCTAGACAGAAACACAAATGTTAGCATGTGCACACATAGAGGGAATTCCTAAGCTTAGCATGCGCTACATCTAGATAGAATTGTAAATGTTAGCATATGCCGCACTTAGATGGAATTCTCAACCTAGCCTGCGTCGTATCTACATAGAACTGTGAATGTTAGCATGTGCACACATGGAGGGAATTCTCAACCTAGCCTGCGTCGCATCTAGACAGAAAAACAAATGTTAGCATGTGCACACATAGAGGGAATTCCTAAGCTTAGCATGCGCTACATCTCTATAGAATTGTAAATGTTAGCATATGCCGCACTTAGATGGAATCCTCAACCTAGCCTGCATCACATCTACATAGAACTGTGTATGTTAGCATGTGCACACATGGAGGGAATTCTCAAACCTAGCATACGCCACATCTAGATGGAATTATGAATGTTAAAAAGTGCCACACTTAGATGGAATCCTCAAGCTAGCTTGTGTCACATCTAGACAAAATTACAAATGTTAGCATGTGCACACATAGAGGGAATTCCTAAGCTTAGCATGTACCACATCTCAATAGAATTGTAAATGTTAGCATATGCCACCCTTAGATGGAATTCTCAACCTAGCCTGCGTCATATCTACATAGAACTGTGAATGTTAGCATGTGCACACATGGAGGGAATTCTCAAACCTAGCATACGCCACATCTAGATGGAATTATGAATGTTAACAAGTGCCACACTTAGATGGAATTCTCAACCTAGCCTGTGTCGCATCTAGACAGAAACATAAATGTTAGCATGTGCACACATAGAGGGAATTCCTAAGCTTAGCATGCGCTACATCTATATAGAATTGTAAATGTTAGCATATGCCACACTTAGATGGAATCCTCAACCTAGCCTGCATCGCATCTACATAGAACTGTGTATGTTAGCATGTGCACACATGGAGGGAATTCTCAAACCTAGCATACGCCACATCTAGATGGAATTATGAATGTTAACAAGTGCCACACTTAGATGGAATCCTCAAGCTAGCTTTTGTCACATCTAGACAGAATCACAAATGTTAGCATGTGCACACATAGAGGGAATTCCTAAGCTTAGCATGTACCACATCTCAATAGAATTGTAAATGTTAGCATATGCCACACTTAGATAGAATTATGAATGTTAACAAGTGCCACACTTAGATGGAATTCTCAACCTAGCCTGCGTCGCATCTAGACAGAAACACAAATGTTAGCATGTGCACACATAGAGGGAATTCCTAAGCTTAGCATGCGCTACATCTAGATAGAATTGTAAATGTTAGCATATGCCACACTTAGGTGGAATTCTCAACCTAGCCTGCGTCGTATCTACATAGAACTGTGAATGTTAGCATGTACACACATGGAGGGAATTCTCAAACCTAGCATACGCCACATCTAGATGGAATTATGAATGTTAACAAGTGCCACACTTAGATCGAATCCTCAAGCTAGCTTTTGTCACATCTAGACAGAATCACAAATGTTAGCATGTGCACACATAGAGGGAATTCCTAAGCTTAGCATGTACCACATCTCAATAGAATTATAAATGTTAGCATATGCCACACTTAGATGGAATTATGAATGTTAACAAGTGCCACACTTATATGGAATTCTCAACCTAGCCTGCGTCGCATCTAGACAGAAACACAAATGTTAGCATGTGCACACATAGAGGGAATTCCTAAGCTTAGCATGAACCACATCTCAATAGAATTGTAAATGTTAGCATATGCCGCACTTAGATGGAATCCTCATCCTAGCCTGCATCGCATCTACATAGAACTGTGTATGTTAGCATGTGCACACATGGAGGGAATTCTCAAACCTAGCATACGCCACATCTAGATGGAATTATGAATGTTAACAAGTGCCACACTTAGATGGAATTCTCAACCTAGCCTGCGTCGCATCTAGACAGAAACACAAATGTTAGCATGTGCACACATAGAGGGAATTCCTAAGCTTAGCATGCGCTACATCTAGATAGAATTGTAAATGTTAGCATATGCCGCACTTAGATGGAATTCTCAACCTAGCCTGCGTCGCATCTACATAGAACTGTGAATGTTAGCATGTGCGCACATGGAGGGAATTCTCAAACCTAGCATACGCCACATCTAGATGGAATTATGAATGTTAAAAAGTGCCACACTTAGATGGAATCCTCAAGCTAGCTTGTGTCACATCTAGACAAAATTACAAATGTTAGCATGTGCACACATAGAGGGAATTCCTAAGCTTAGCATGTACCACATCTCAATAGAATTGTAAATGTTAGCATATGCCACCCTTAGATGGAATTATGAATGTTAACAAGTGCCACACTTAGGTGGAATTCTCAACCTAGCCTGCGTCGCATCTAGACAGAAACACACATGTTAGCATGTGCACACATAGAGGGAATTCCTAAGCTTAGCATGCGCTACATCTAGATAGAATTGTAAATGTTAGCATATGCCGCACTTAGATGGAATTCTCAACCTAACCTGCGTCATATCTACATAGAACTGTGAATGTTAGCATGTGCACACATGGAGGGAATTCTCAAACCTAGCATACGCCACATCTAGATGGAATTATGAATGTTAACAAGTGCCACACTTAGATGGAATTCTCAACCTAGCCTGCGTCGCATCTAGACAGAAACATAAATGTTGGCATGTGCACACATAGAGGGAATTCCTAAGCTTAGCATGCGCTACATCTATATAGAATTGTAAATGTTAGCATATGCCACACTTAGATGGAATCCTCAACCTAGCCTGCATCGTATCTACATAGAACTGTGTATGTTAGCATGTGCACACATGGAGGGAATTCTCAAACCTAGCATACGCCACATCTAGATGGAATTATGAATGTTAACAAGTGCCACACTTAGATGGAATCCTCAAGCTAGCTTTTGTCACATCTAGACAGAATCACAAATGTTAGCATGTGCACACATAGAGGGAATTCCTAAGCTTAGCATGTACCACATCTCAATAGAATTATAAATGTTAGCATATGCCACACTTAGATGGAATTATGAATGTTAACAAGTGCCACACTTAGATGGAATTCTCAACCTAGCCTGCGTCGCATCTAGACAGAAACACAAATGTTAGCATGTGCACACATAGAGGGAATTCCTAAGCTTAGCATGAACCACATCTCAATAGAATTGTAAATGTTAGCATATGCCGCACTTAGATGGAATCCTCATCCTAGCCTGCATCGCATCTACATAGAACTGTGTATGTTAGCATGTGCACACATGGAGGGAATTCTCAAACCTAGCATACGCCACATCTAGATGGAATTATGAATGTTAACAAGTGCCACACTTAGATGGAATTCTCAACCTAGCCTGCGTCGCATCTAGACAGAAACACAAATGTTAGCATGTGCACACATAGAGGGAATTCCTAAGCTTAGCATGCGCTACATCTAGATAGAATTGCAAATGTTAACATATGCCGCACTTAGATGGAATTCTCAACCTAGCCTGCGTCATATCTACATAGAACTGTGAATGTTAGCATGTGCGCACATGGAGGGAATTCTCAAACCTAGCATACGCCACATTTAGATGGAATTATGAATGTTAACTAGTGCCACACTTAGATGGAATTCTCAACCAAGCCTGAGTCGCATCTAGACAGAAACACAAATGTTAGCATCTGCACACATACAGGGAATTCCTAATCTTAGCATGCGCTACATCTAGATAGAATTGTAAATGTTAGCATATGCCGCACTTAGATGGAATCCTCAACCTAGCCTGCATCGCATCTACATAGAACTGTGTATCTTAGCATGTGCACACATGGAGGGAATTCTCAAACCTAGCATACGCCACATCTAGATGGAATTATGAATGTTAAAAAGTGCCACACTGAGATGGAATCCTCAAGCTAGCTTGTGTCACATCTAGACAGAATCACAAATGTTAGCAGGTGCACACATAGAGAGAATTCCTAAGCTTAGCATGTACCACATCTCAATAGAATTGTAAATGTTAGCATATGCCACACTTAGATGGAATTATGAATGTTAACAGGTGCCACACTTAGATGGAATTCTCAACCTAGCCTGCGTCGCATCTAGACAGAAACACACATGTTAGCATGTGCACACATAGAGGGAATTGCTAAGCTTAGCATGCGCTACATCTAGATAGAATTGTAAATGTTAGCATATGCCGCACTTAGATGGAATTCTCAACCTAGCCTGCGTCGTATCTACATAGAACTGTGAATGTTAGCATGTGCACACATGGAGGGAATTCTCAAACCTAGCATACGCCACATCTAGATGGAATTATGAATGTTAAAAAGTGCCACACTTAGATGGAATCCTCAAGCTAGCTTGTGTCACATCTAGACAAAATTACAAATGTTAGCATGTGCACACATAGAGGGAATTCCTAAGCTTAGCATGTACCACATCTCAATAGAATTGTAAATGTTAGCATATGCCACCCTTAGATGGAATTCTCAACCTAGCCTGCGTCATATCTACATAGAACTGTGAATGTTAGCATGTGCACACATGGAGGGAATTCTCAAACCTAGCATACGCCACATCTGGATGGAATTATGAATGTTAACAAGTGCCACACTTAGATGGAATTCTCAACCTAGCCTGTGTCGCATCTAGACAGAAACATAAATGTTAGCATGTGCACACATAGAGGGAATTCCTAAGCTTAGCATGCGCTACATCTATATAGAATTGTAAATGTTAGCATATGCCACACTTAGATGGAATCCTCAACCTAGCCTGCATCGCATCTACATAGAACTGTGTATGTTAGCATGTGCACACATGGAGGGAATTCTCAAACCTAGCATACGCCACATCTAGATGGAATTATGAATGTTAACAAGTGCCACACTTAGATGGAATCCTCAAGCTAGCTTTTGTCACATCTAGACAGAATCACAAATGTTAGCATGTGCACACATAGAGGGAATTCCTAAGCTTAGCATGTACCACATCTCAATAGAATTGTAAATGTTAGCATATGCCACACTTAGATAGAATTATGAATGTTAACAAGTGCCACACTTAGATGGAATTCTCAACCTAGCCTGCGTCGCATCTAGACAGAAACACAAATGTTAGCATGTGCACACATAGAGGGAATTCCTAAGCTTAGCATGCGCTACATCTAGATAGAATTGTAAATGTTAGCATATGCCACACTTAGGTGGAATTCTCAACCTAGCCTGCGTCGTATCTACATAGAACTGTGAATGTTAGCATGTACACACATGGAGGGAATTCTCAAACCTAGCATACGCCACATCTAGATGGAATTATGAATGTTAACAAGTGCCAAACTTAGATGGAATTCTCAACCTAGCCTGCATCGCATCTAGACAGAAACACAAATGTTAGCATCTGCACACATAGAGGGAATTCCTAAGCTTAGCATGTACCACATCTCAATAGAATTGTAAATGTTAGCATATGCCACACTTAGATGGAATTATGAATGTTAACAAGTGCCACACTTAGATGGAATTCTCAACCTAGCCTGCGTCGCATCTAGACAGAAACACAAATGTTAGCATGTGCACACATAGAGGGAATTCCTAAGCTTAGCATGAACCACATCTCAATAGAATTGTAAATGTTAGCATATGCCGCACTTAGATGGAATCCTCAACCTAGCCTGCACCGCATCTACATAGAACTGTGTATGTTAGCATGTGCGCACATGGAGGGAATTCTCAAACCTAGCATACGCCACATCTAGATGGAATTATGAATGTTAACAAGTGCCACGCTTAGATGGAATTCTCAACCTAGCCTGCGTCGCATCTAGACAGAAACACAAATGTTAGCATGTGCACACATAGAGGGAATTCCTAAGCTTAGCATGCGCTACATCTAGATAGAATTGTAAATGTTAGCATATGCCGCACTTAGATGGAATTCTCAACCTAGCCTGCGTCGCATCTACATAGAACTGTGAATGTTAGCATGTGCGCACATGGAGGGAATTCTCAAACCTAGCATACGCCACACCATTGGAATTATGAATGTTAACTAGTGCCACACTTAGATGGAATTCTCAACCTAGCCTGAGTCGCATCTAGACAGAAACACAAATGTTAGCATCTGCACAAATACAGGGAATTCCTAAGCTTAGCATGCGCTACATCTAGATAGAATTGTAAATGTTAGCATATACCGCACTTAGATGGAATCCTCAACCTAGCCTGCATCGCATCTACATAGAACTGTGTATCTTAGCGTGTGCACACATGGAGGGAATTCTCAAACCTAGCATACGCCACATCTAGATGGAATTATGAATGTTAACAAGTGCCACACTTAGATGCAATCCTCAAGCTAGCTTGTGTCACTTCTAGACAGAATCACACATTTTAGCATGTGCACACATAGAGGGAATTCCTAAGCTTAGCATGTACCACATCTCAATAGAATTGTAAATGTTAGCATATGCCACACTTAGATGGAATTATGAATGTTAACAAGTGCCACACTTAGATGGAATTCTCAACCTAGCCTGCGTCGCATCTAGACAGAAACACAAATGTTAGCATGTGCACACATAGAGGGAATTCCTAAGCTTAGCATGAACCACATCTCAATAGAATTGTAAATGTTAGCATATGCCGCACTTAGATGGAATCCTCAACCTAGCCTGCACCGCATCTACATAGAACTGTGTATGTTAGCATGTGCGCACATGGAGGGAATTCTCAAACCTAGCATACGCCACATCTAGATGGAATTATGAATGTTAACAAGTGCCACGCTTAGATGGAATCCTCAAGCTAGCTTGTGTCACATCTAGACAGAATCACAAATGTTAGCATGTGCACACATACAGGGAATTCCTAAGCTTAGCATGTACCACATCTCAATAGAATTGTAAATGTTAGCAAATGCCACACTAAGATGGAATTATGAATGTTAACAAGTGCCACACTTAGATGGAATTCTCAACCTAGCCTGCGTCGCATCTAGACAGAAACACAAATGTTAGCATGTGCACACATAGAGGGAATTCCTAAGCTTAGCATGCGCTACATCTAGATAGAATTGTAAATGTTAGCATATGCCACACTTAGGTGGAATTCTCAACCTAGCCTGCGTCGTATCTACATAGAACTGTGAATGTTAGCATGTACACACATGGAGGGAATTCTCAAACCTAGCATACGCCACATCTAGATGGAATTATGAATGTTAACAAGTGCCAAACTTAGATGGAATTCTCAACCTAGCCTGCATCGCATCTAGACAGAAACACAAATGTTAGCATCTGCACACATAGAGGGAATTCCTAAGCTTAGCATGTACCACATCTCAATAGAATTGTAAATGTTAGCATATGCCACACTTAGATGGAATTATGAATGTTAACAAGTGCCACACTTAGATGGAATTCTCAACCTAGCCTGCGTCGCATCTAGACAGAAACACAAATGTTAGCATGTGCACACATAGAGGGAATTCCTAAGCTTAGCATGAACCACATCTCAATAGAATTGTAAATGTTAGCATATGCCGCACTTAGATGGAATCCTCAACCTAGCCTGCACCGCATCTACATAGAACTGTGTATGTTAGCATGTGCGCACATGGAGGGAATTCTCAAACCTAGCATACGCCACATCTAGATGGAATTATGAATGTTAACAAGTGCCACGCTTAGATGGAATCCTCAAGCTAGCTTGTGTCACATCTAGACAGAATCACAAATGTTAGCATGTGCACACATACAGGGAATTCCTAAGCTTAGCATGTACCACATCTCAATAGAATTGTAAATGTTAGCAAATGCCACACTAAGATGGAATTATGAATGTTAACAAGTGCCACACTTAGATGGAATTCTCAACCTAGCCTGCGTCGCATCTAGACAGAAACACAAATGTTAGCATGTGCACACATAGAGGGAATTCCTAAGCTTAGCATGCGCTACATCTAGATAGAATTGTAAATGTTAGCATATGCCGCACTTAGATGGAATTCTCAACCTAGCCTGCGTCGCATCTACATAGAACTGTGAATGTTAGCATGTGCGCACATGGAGGGAATTCTCAAACCTAGCATACGCCACACCATTGGAATTATGAATGTTAACTAGTGCCACACTTAGATGGAATTCTCAACCTAGCCTGAGTCGCATCTAGACAGAAACACAAATGTTAGCATCTGCACAAATACAGGGAATTCCTAAGCTTAGCATGCGCTACATCTAGATAGAATTGTAAATGTTAGCATATACCGCACTTAGATGGAATCCTCAACCTAGCCTGCATCGCATCTACATAGAACTGTGTATCTTAGCGTGTGCACACATGGAGGGAATTCTCAAACCTAGCATACGCCACATCTAGATGGAATTATGAATGTTAACAAGTGCCACACTTAGATGCAATCCTCAAGCTAGCTTGTGTCACTTCTAGACAGAATCACACATTTTAGCATGTGCACACATAGAGGGAATTCCTAAGCTTAGCATGTACCACATCTCAATAGAATTGTAAATGTTAGCATATGCCACACTTAGATGGAATTATGAATGTTAACAAGTGCCACACTTAGATGGAATTCTCAACCTAGCCTGCGTCGCATCTAGACAGAAACACACATGTTAGCATGTGCACACATAGAGAGAATTCCTAAGCTTAGCATGCGCTACATCTAGATAGAATTGTAAATGTTAGCATATGCCGCACTTAGATGGAATTCTCAACCTAGCCTGCGTCGCATCTACATAGAACTGTGAATGTTAGCATGTGCGCACATGGAGGGAATTCTCAAACCTAGCATACGCCACACCATTGGAATTATGAATGTTAACTAGTGCCACACTTAGATGGAATTCTCAACCTAGCCTGAGTCGCATCTAGACAGAAACACAAATGTTAGCATCTGCACAAATACAGGGAATTCCTAAGCTTAGCATGCGCTACATCTAGATAGAATTGTAAATGTTAGCATATACCGCACTTAGATGGAATCCTCAACCTAGCCTGCATCGCATCTACATAGAACTGTGTATCTTAGCGTGTGCACACATGGAGGGAATTCTCAAACCTAGCATACGCCACATCTAGATGGAATTATGAATGTTAACAAGTGCCACACTTAGATGCAATCCTCAAGCTAGCTTGTGTCACTTCTAGACAGAATCACACATTTTAGCATGTGCACACATAGAGGGAATTCCTAAGCTTAGCATGTACCACATCTCAATAGAATTGTAAATGTTAGCATATGCCACACTTAGATGGAATTATGAATGTTAACAAGTGCCACACTTAGATGGAATTCTCAACCTAGCCTGCGTCGCATCTAGACAGAAACACACATGTTAGCATGTGCACACATAGAGAGAATTCCTAAGCTTAGCATGCGCTACATCTAGATAGAATTGTAAATGTTAGCATATGCCGCACTTAGATGGAATCCTCAACCTTGCCTGCGTCGCATCTACATAGAACTGTGAATGTTAGCATGTGCACACATGGAGGGAATTCTCAAACCTAGCATATGCCACATCTAGATGGAATTATGAATGTTAACAAGTGCCACACTTAGATGGAATCTTCAAGCTACCCTGTGTCACATCTAGACAGAATCACAAATGTTAGCATGTGCACACATAGAGGGAATTCCTAAGCTTAGCATGCGCTACATCTAGATAGAATTGTAAATGTTAGCATATGCCGCACTTAGATGGAATTCTCAACCTAGCCTGCGTCGTATCTACATAGAACTGTGAATGTTAACATGTGCACACATGGAGGGAATTCTCAACCTAGCCTGCGTTGCATCTAGACAGAAACACAAATGTTAGCATCTGCACACATAGAGGGCATTCCTAAGCTTAGCATGTACCACATCTCAATAGAATTGTAAATGTTAGCATATGCCGCACTTAGATGGAATCCTCAACCTAGCCTGCATCGCATCTACATAGAACTGTGTATGTTAGCATGTGCACACATGGAGGGAATTCTCAAACCTAGCATACGCCACATCTAGATGGAATTATGAATGTTAACAAGTGCCACACTTAGATGGAATCCTCAAGCTAGCTTGTGTCACATCTAGACAGAATCACAAATGTTAGCATGTGCACACATACAGGGAATTCCTAAGCTTAGCATGTACCACATCTCAATAGAATTGTAAATGTTAGCATATGCCACACTTAGATGGAATTATGAATGTTAACAAGTTCCACACTTAGATGGAATTCTCAACCTAGCCTGCGTCGCATCTAGACAGAAACACAAATGTTAGCATGTGCACACATAGAGGGAATTCCTAAGCTTAGCATGCGCTACATCTAGATAGAATTGTAAATGTTAGCATATGCCGCACTTAGATGGAATTCTCAACCTAGCCTGCGTCGTATCTACATAGAACTGTGAAGGTTAGCATGTGCGCACATGGAGGGAATTCTCAAACCTCGCATACGCCACATCTAGATGGAATTATGAATGTTAACAAGTGCCACACTTAGATGGAATTCTCAACCTAGCCTGAGTCGCATCTAGACAGAAAAACAAATGTTAGCATCTGCACACATACAGGGAATTCCTAAGCTTAGCATGCGCTACATCTAGATAGAATTGTAAATGTTAGCATATGCCGCACTTAAATGGAATCCTCAACCTAGCCTGCATCGCATCTACATAGAACTGTGTATGTTAGCATGTGCACACATGGAGGGAATTCTCAAACCTAGCATACGCCACATCTAGATGGTATTATGAATGTTAAAAAGTGCCACACTTAGATGGAATCCTCAAGCTAACTTGTGTCACATCTAGACAGAATCACAAATGTTAGCATGTGCACACATAGAGGGAATTCCTAAGCTTAGCATGTACCACATCTCAATAGAATTGTAAATGTTAGCATATGCCACACTTAGATGGAATTATGAATGTTAAAAAGTGCCACACTTAGATGGAATTCTCAACCTAGCCTGCGTCGCATCTAGACAGAAACACACATGTTAGCATGTGCACACATAGAAGGAATTCCTAAGCTTAGCATGCGCTACATCTATATAGAATTGTAAATGTTAGCATATGCCACACTTAGATGGAATCCTCAACCTAGCCTGCATCGCATCTACATAGAACTGTGTATGTTAGCATGTGCACACATGGAGGGAATTCTCAAACCTAGCATACGCCACATCTAGATGGAATTATGAATGTTAACAAGTGCCACACTTAGATGGAATCCTCAAGCTAGCTTTTGTCACATCTAGACAGAATCACAAATGTTAGCATGTGCACACATAGAGGGAATTCCTAAGCTTAGCATGTACCACATCTCAATAGAATTGTAAATGTTAGCATATGCCACACTTAGATAGAATTATGAATGTTAACAAGTGCCACACTTAGATGGAATTCTCAACCTAGCCTGCGTCGCATCTAGACAGAAACACAAATGTTAGCATGTGCACACATAGAGGGAATTCCTAAGCTTAGCATGCGCTACATCTAGATAGAATTGTAAATGTTAGCATATGCCACACTTAGGTGGAATTCTCAACCTAGCCTGCGTCGTATCTACATAGAACTGTGAATGTTAGCATGTACACACATGGAGGGAATTCTCAAACCTAGCATACGCCACATCTAGATGGAATTATGAATGTTAACAAGTGCCAAACTTAGATGGAATTCTCAACCTAGCCTGCATCGCATCTAGACAGAAACACAAATGTTAGCATCTGCACACATAGAGGGAATTCCTAAGCTTAGCATGTACCACATCTCAATAGAATTGTAAATGTTAGCATATGCCACACTTAGATGGAATTATGAATGTTAACAAGTGCCACACTTAGATGGAATTCTCAACCTAGCCTGCGTCGCATCTAGACAGAAACACAAATGTTAGCATGTGCACACATAGAGGGAATTCCTAAGCTTAGCATGAACCACATCTCAATAGAATTGTAAATGTTAGCATATGCCGCACTTAGATGGAATCCTCAACCTAGCATGCACCGCATCTACATAGAACTGTGTATGTTAGCATGTGCGCACATGGAGGGAATTCTCAAACCTAGCATACGCCACATCTAGATGGAATTATGAATGTTAACAAGTGCCACGCTTAGATGGAATCCTCAAGCTAGCTTGTGTCACATCTAGACAGAATCACAAATGTTAGCATGTGCACACATACAGGGAATTCCTAAGCTTAGCATGTACCACATCTCAATAGAATTGTAAATGTTAGCAAATGCCACACTAAGATGGAATTATGAATGTTAACAAGTGCCACACTTAGATGGAATTCTCAACCTAGCCTGCGTCGCATCTAGACAGAAACACAAATGTTAGCATGTGCACACATAGAGGGAATTCCTAAGCTTAGCATGCGCTACATCTAGATAGAATTGTAAATGTTAGCATATGCCGCACTTAGATGGAATTCTCAACCTAGCCTGCGTCGCATCTACATAGAACTGTGAATGTTAGCATGTGCGCACATGGAGGGAATTCTCAAACCTAGCATACGCCACACCATTGGAATTATGAATGTTAACTAGTGCCACACTTAGATGGAATTCTCAACCTAGCCTGAGTCGCATCTAGACAGAAACACAAATGTTAGCATCTGCACAAATACAGGGAATTCCTAAGCTTAGCATGCGCTACATCTAGATAGAATTGTAAATGTTAGCATATGCCGCACTTAGATGGAATCCTCAACCTTGCCTGCGTCGCATCTACATAGAACTGTGAATGTTAGCATGTGCACACATGGAGGGAATTCTCAAACCTAGCATACGCCACATCTAGATGGAATTATGAATGTTAACAAGTGCCACACTTAGATGGAATCTTCAAGCTAGCCTGTGTCACATCTAGACAGAATCACAAATGTTAGCATGTGCACACATAGAGGGAATTCCTAAGCTTAGCATGCGCTACATCTAGATAGAATTGTAAATGTTAGCATATGCCGCACTTAGATGGAATTCTCAACCTAGCCTGCGTCGTATCTACATAGAACTGTGAATGTTAACATGTGCACACATGGAGGGAATTCTCAACCTAGCCTGCGTTGCATCTAGACAGAAACACAAATGTTAGCATCTGCACACATAGAGGGCATTCCTAAGCTTAGCATGTACCACATCTCAATAGAATTGTAAATGTTAGCATATGCCGCACTTAGATGGAATCCTCAACCTAGCCTGCATCGCATCTACATAGAACTGTGTATGTTAGCATGTGCACACATGGAGGGAATTCTCAAACCTAGCATACGCCACATCTAGATGGAATTATGAATGTTAACAAGTGCCACACTTAGATGGAATCCTCAAGCTAGCTTGTGTCACATCTAGACAGAATCACAAATGTTAGCATGTGCACACATACAGGGAATTCCTAAGCTTAGCATGTACCACCTCTCAATAGAATTGTAAATGTTAGCATATGCCACACTTAGATGGAATTATGAATGTTAACAAGTTCCACACTTAGATGGAATTCTCAACCTAGCCTGCGTCGCATCTAGACAGAAACACAAATGTTAGCATGTGCACACATAGAGGGAATTCCTAAGCTTAGCATGCGCTACATCTAGATAGAATTGTAAATGTTAGCATATGCCACACTTAGATGGAATTCTCAACCTAGCCTGCGTCATATCTACATAGAACTGTGAATGTTAGCATGTGCACACATGGAGGGAATTCTCAAACCTAGAATACGCCACATCTAGATGGAATTATGAATGTTAACAAGTGCCACACTTAGATGGAATTCTCAACCTAGCCTGCGTCACATCTAGACAGAAACACACATGTTAGCATGTGCACACATAGAGGGAATTCCTAAGCTTAGCATGCGCTACATCTAGATAGAATTGTAAATGTTAGCATATGCCGCACTTAGATGGAATTCTCAACCTAGCCTGCGTCGTATCTACATAGAACTGTGATTGTTAGCATGTGCGCACATGGAGGGAATTCTCAAACCTAGCATACGCCACATCTAGATGGAATTATGAATGTTAACAAGTGCCACACTTAGATGGAATTCTCAACCTAGCCTGAGTCGCATCTAGACAGAAAAACAAATGTTAGCATCTGCACACATACAGGGAATTCCTAAGCTTAGCATGCGCTACATCTAGATAGAATTGTAAATGTTAGCATATGCCGCACTTAAATGGAATCCTCAACCTAGCCTGCATCGCATCTACATAGAACTGTGTATGTTAGCATGTGCACACATGGAGGGAATTCTCAAACCTAGCATACGCCACATCTAGATGGTATTATGAATGTTAAAAAGTGCCACACTTAGATGGAATCCTCAAGCTAACTTGTGTCACATCTAGACAGAATCACAAATGTTAGCATGTGCACACATAGAGGGAATTCCTAAGCTTAGCATGTACCACATCTCAATAGAATTGTAAATGTTAGCATATGCCACACTTAGATGGAATTATGAATGTTAAAAAGTGCCACACTTAGATGGAATTCTCAACCTAGCCTGCGTCGCATCTAGACAGAAACACACATGTTAGCATGTGCACACATAGAGGGAATTCCTAAGCTTAGCATGCGCTACATCTAGATAGAATTGTAAATGTTAGCATATGCCGCACTTAGATGGAATTCTCAACCTAGCCTGTGTCGTATCTACATAGAACTTTGAATGTTAGCATGTGCACACATGGAGGGAATTCTCAAACCTAGCATACGCCACATCTAGATGGAATTATGAATGTTAACAAGTGCCACACTTAGATGGAATTCTCAACCTAGCCTGCGTCGCATCTAGACAGAAACACAAATGTAAGCATGTGCACACATAGAGGGAATTCCTAAGCTTAGCATGCGCTACATCTAGATAGAATTGTAAATGTTAGCATATGCCGCACTTAGATGGAATCCTCAACCTAGCCTGCATCGCATCTACATAGAACTGTGTATGTTAGCATGTGCACACATGGAGGGAATTCTCAAACCTAGCATACGCCACATCTAGATGGAATTATGAATGTTAAAAAGTGCCACACTTAGATGGAATCCTCAAGCTAACTTGTGTCACATCTAGACAGAATCACAAATGTTAGCATGTGCACACATAGAGGGAATTCCTAAGCTTAGCATGTACCACATCTCAATAGAATTGTAAATGTTCGCATATGCCACACTTAGATGGAATTATGAATGTTAAAAAGTGCCACACTTAGATGGAATTCTCAACCTAGCCTGCGTCGCATCTAGACAGAAACACACATGTTAGCATGTGCACACATAGAGGGAATTCCTAAGCTTAGCATGCGCTACATCTAGATAGAATTGTAAATGTTAGCATATGCCGCACTTAGATGGAATTCTCAACCTAGCCTGTGTCGTATCTACATAGAACTGTGAATGTTAGCATGTGCACACATGGAGGGAATTCTCAAACCTAGCATACGCCACATCTAGATGGAATTATGAATGTTAACAAGTGCCACACTTAGATGGAATCCTCAAGCTAGCTTGTGTCACATCTAGACAGAATCACAAATGTTAGCATGTGCACACATAGAGGGAATTCCTAAGCTTAGCATGTACCACATCTCAATAGAATTGTAAATGTTAGCATATGCCACACTTAGATGGAATTATGAATGTTAACAAGTGCCGCACTTAGATGGAATTCTCACCCTAGCCTGCGTCGCATCTAGACAGAAACACAAATGTTAGCATCTGCACAAATAGAGGGAATTCCTAAGCTTAGCATGCGCTACATCTAGATAGAATTGTAAATGTTAGCATATGCCACACTTAGATGGAATTCTCAACCTAGCCTGCGTCATATCTACATAGAACTGTGAATGTTAGCATGTGCACACATGGAGGGAATTCTCAAACCTAGCATACGCCACATCTAGATGGAATTATGAATGTTAAAAAGTGCCACACTTAGATGGAATCCTCAAGCTAACTTGTGTCACATCTAGACAGAATCACAAATGTTAGCATGTGCACACATAGAGGGAATTCCTAAGCTTAGCATGTACCACATCTCAGTAGAATTGTAAATGTTAGCATATGCCACACTTAGATGGAATTATGAATGTTAAAAAGTGCCACACTTAGATGGAATTCTCAACCTAGCCTGCGTCGCATCTAGACAGAAACACACATGTTAGCATGTGCACACATAGAGGGAATTCCTAAGCTTAGCATGCGCTACATCTAGATAGAATTGTAAATGTTAGCATATGCCGCACTTAGATGGAATTCTCAACCTAGCCTGTGTCGTATCTACACAGAACTGTGAATGTTAGCATGTGCACACATGGAGGGAATTCTCAAACCTAGCATACACCACATCTAGATGGAATTATGAATGTTAACAAGTGCCACACTTAGATGGAATCCTCAAGCTAGCTTGTGTCACATCTAGACAGAATCACAAATGTTAGCATGTGCACACATAGAGGGAATTCCTAAGCTTAGCATGTACCACATCTCAATAGAATTGTAAATGTTAGCATGTACCACACTTAGATGGAATTATGAATGTTAACAAGTGCCGCACTTAGATGGAATTCTCAACCTAGCCTGAGTCGCATCTAGACAGAAAAACAAATGTTAGCATCTGCACACATACAGGGAATTCCTAAGCTTAGCATGCGCTACATCTAGATAGAATTGTAAATGTTAGCATATGCCGCACTTAAATGGAATCCTCAACCTAGCCTGCATCGCATCTACATAGAACTGTGTATGTTAGCATGTGCACACATGGAGGGAATTCTCAAACCTAGCATACGCCACATCTAGATGGTATTATGAATGTTAAAAAGTGCCACACTTAGATGGAATCCTCAAGCTAACTTGTGTCACATCTAGACAGAATCACAAATGTTAGCATGTGCACACATAGAGGGAATTCCTAAGCTTAGCATGTACCACATCTCAATAGAATTGTAAATGTTAGCATATGCCACACTTAGATGGAATTATGAATGTTAAAAAGTGCCACACTTAGATGGAATTCTCAACCTAGCCTGCGTCGCATCTAGACAGAAACACACATGTTAGCATGTGCACACATAGAGGGAATTCCTAAGCTTAGCATGCGCTACATCTAGATAGAATTGTAAATGTTAGCATATGCCGCACTTAGATGGAATTCTCAACCTAGCCTGTGTCGTATCTACATAGAACTGTGAATGTTAGCATGTGCACACATGGAGGGAATTCTCAAACCTAGCATACGCCACATCTAGATGGAATTATGAATGTTAACAAGTGCCACACTTAGATGGAATTCTCAACCTAGCCTGCGTCGCATCTAGACAGAAACACAAATGTAAGCATGTGCACACATAGAGGGAATTCCTAAGCTTAGCATGCGCTACATCTAGATAGAATTGTAAATGTTAGCATATGCCGCACTTAGATGGAATCCTCAACCTAGCCTGCATCGCATCTACATAGAACTGTGTATGTTAGCATGTGCACACATGGAGGGAATTCTCAAACCTAGCATACGCCACATCTAGATGGAATTATGAATGTTAAAAAGTGCCACACTTAGATGGAATCCTCAAGCTAACTTGTGTCACATCTAGACAGAATCACAAATGTTAGCATGTGCACACATAGAGGGAATTCCTAAGCTTAGCATGTACCACATCTCAATAGAATTGTAAATGTTCGCATATGCCACACTTAGATGGAATTATGAATGTTAAAAAGTGCCACACTTAGATGGAATTCTCAACCTAGCCTGCGTCGCATCTAGACAGAAACACACATGTTAGCATGTGCACACATAGAGGGAATTCCTAAGCTTAGCATGCGCTACATCTAGATAGAATTGTAAATGTTAGCATATGCCGCACTTAGATGGAATTCTCAACCTAGCCTGTGTCGTATCTACATAGAACTGTGAATGTTAGCATGTGCACACATGGAGGGAATTCTCAAACCTAGAATACGCCACATCTAGATGGAATTATGAATGTTAACAAGTGCCACACTTAGATGGAATCCTCAAGCTAGCTTGTGTCACATCTAGACAGAATCACAAATGTTAGCATGTGCACACATAGAGGGAATTCCTAAGCTTAGCATGTACCACATCTCTATAGAATTGTAAATGTTAGCATATGCCACACTTAGATGGAATTATGAATGTTAACACGTGCCGCACTTAGATGGAATTCTCAACCTAGCCTGCGTCGCATCTAGACAGAAACACAAATGTTAGCATCTGCACAAATAGAGGGAATTCCTAAGCTTAGCATGCGCTACATCTAGATAGAATTGTAAATGTTAGCATATGCCACACTTAGATGGAATTCTCAACCTAGCCTGCGTCATATCTACATAGAACTGTGAATGTTAGCATGTGCACACATGGAGGGAATTCTCAAACCTAGCATACGCCACATCTAGATGGAATTATGAATGTTAAAAAGTGCCACACTTAGATGGAATCCTCAAGCTAACTTGTGTCACATCTAGACAGAATCACAAATGTTAGCATGTGCACACATAGAGGGAATTCCTAAGCTTAGCATGTACCACATCTCAATAGAATTGTAAATGTTAGCATATGCCACACTTAGATGGAATTATGAATGTTAAAAAGTGCCACACTTAGATGGAATTCTCAACCTAGCCTGCGTCGCATCTAGACAGAAACACACATGTTAGCATGTGCACACATAGAGGGAATTCCTAAGCTTAGCATGCGCTACATCTAGATAGAATTGTAAATGTTAGCATATGCCGCACTTAGATGGAATTCTCAACCTAGCCTGTGTCGTATCTACACAGAACTGTGAATGTTAGCATGTGCACACATGGAGGGAATTCTCAAACCTAGCATACGCCACATCTAGATGGAATTATGAATGTTAACAAGTGCCACACTTAGATGGAATCCTCAAGCTAGCTTGTGTCACATCTAGACAGAATCACAAATGTTAGCATGTGCACACATAGAGGGAATTCCTAAGCTTAGCATGTACCACATCTCAATAGAATTGTAAATGTTAGCATGTACCACACTTAGATGGAATTATGAATGTTAACAAGTGCCGCACTTAGATGGAATTCTCAACCTAGCCTGCGTCGCATCTAGACAGAAACACAAATGTTAGCATCTGCACACATAGAGGGAATTCCTAAGCTTAGCATGCGCTACATCTAGATAGAATTGTAAATGTTAGCATATGCCACACTTAGATGAAATTCTCAACCTAGCCTGCGTCATATCTACATAGAACTGTGAATGTTAGCATGTGCACACATGGAGGGAATTCTCAAACCTAGCATACGCCACACCTAGATGGAATTATGAATGTTAGCAAGTGCCACACTTAGATGGAATTCTCAACCTAGCCTGCATCGCATCTAGACAGAAACACAAATGTTAGCATCTGCACACATAGAGGGAATTCCTAAGCTTAGCATGTACCACATCTCAATAGAATTGTAAATGTTAGAATAAGCCACACTTAGATGGAATTATGAATGTTAACAAGTGCCACACTTAGATGGAATTCTCAACCTAGCCTGCGTCGCATCTAGACAGAAACACACATGTTAGCATGTGCACACATAGAGGGAATTCCTAAGCTTAGCATGCGCTACATCTAGATAGAATTGTAAATGTTAGCATATGCCGCACTTAGATGGAATTCTCAACCTAGCCTGTGTCGTATCTACATAGAACTGTGAATGTTAGCATGTGCACACATGGAGGGAATTCTCAAACCTAGCATACGCCACATCTAGATGGAATTATGAATGTTAACAAGTGCCACACTTAGATGGAATCCTCAAGCTAGCTTGTGTCACATCTAGACAGAATCACAAATGTTAGCATGTGCACACATAGAGGGAATTCCTAAGCTTAGCATGTACCACATCTCAATAGAATTGTAAATGTTAGCATATGCCACACTTAGATGGAATTATGAATGTTAACAAGTGCCGCACTTAGATGGAATTCTCAACCTAGCCTGCGTCGCATCTAGACAGAAACACAAATGTTAGCATCTGCACAAATAGAGGGAATTCCGAAGCTTAGCATGCGCTACATCTAGATAGAATTGTAAATGTTAGCATATGCCACACTTAGATGGAATTCTCAACCTAGCCTGCGTCATATCTACATAGAATTGTGAATGTTAGCATGTGCACACATGGAGGGAATTCTCAAACCTAGCATACGCCACACCTAGATGGAATTATGAATGTTAGCAAGTGCCACACTTAGATGGAATTCTCAACCTAGCCTGCATCGCATCTAGACAGAAACACAAATGTTAGCATCTGCACACATAGAGGGAATTCCTAAGCTTAGCATGTACCACATCTCAATAGAATTGTAAATGTTAGAATAAGCCACACTTAGATGGAATTATGAATGTTAACAAGTGCCACACTTAGATGGAATTCTCAACCTAGCCTGCGTCGCATCTAGACAGAAACATAAATGTTAGCATGTGCACACATAGAGGGAATTCCTAAGCTTAGCATGTACCACATCTCAATAGAATTGTAAATGTTAGCATATGCCACACTTAGATGGAATTATGAATGTTAACAAGTGCCACACTTAGATGGAATTCTCAACCTAGCCTGCATCGCATCTAGACAGAAACACAAATGTTAGCATCTGCACACATAGAGGGAATTCCTAAGCTTAGCATGTACCACATCTCAATAGAATTGTAAATGTTAGAATATGCCACACTTAGATGGAATTATGAATGTTAACAAGTGCCACACTTAGATGGAATTCTCAACCTAGCCTGCGTCGCATCTAGACAGAAACACAAATGTTAGCATGTGCACACATAGAGGGAATTCCTAAGCTTAGCATGAACCACATCTCAATAGAATTGTAAATGTTAGCATATGCCGCACTTAGATGGAATCCTCATCCTAGCCTGCATCGCATCTACATAGAACTGTGTATGTTAGCATGTGCACACATGGAGGGAATTCTCAAACCTAGCATACGCCACATCTAGATGGAATTATGAATGTTAACAACTGCCACACTTAGATGGAATTCTCAACCTAGCCTGCGTCGCATCTAGACAGAAACACAAATGTTAGCATCTGCACAAATAGAGGGAATTCCTAAGCTTAGCATGCGCTACATCTAGATAGAATTGTAAATGTTAGCATATGCCACACTTAGATGGAATTCTCAACCTAGCCTGCGTCATATCTACATAGAACTGTGAATGTTAGCATGTGCACACATGGAGGGAATTCTCAAACCTAGCATACGCCACATCTAGATGGAATTATGAATGTTAAAACGTGCCACACTTAGATGGAATCCTCAAGCTAACTTGTGTCACATCTAGACAGAATCACAAATGTTAGCATGTGCACACATAGAGGGAATTCCTAAGCTTAGCATGTACCACATCTCAATAGAATTGTAAATGTTAGCATATGCCACACTTAGATGGAATTATGAATGTTAAAAAGTGCCACACTTAGATGGAATTCTCAACCTAGCCTGCGTCGCATCTAGACAGAAACACACATGTTAGCATGTGCACACATAGAGGGAATTCCTAAGCTTAGCATGCGCTACATCTAGATAGAATTGTAAATGTTAGCATATGCCGCACTTAGATGGAATTCTCAACCTAGCCTGTGTCGTATCTACACAGAACTGTGAATGTTAGCATGTGCACACATGGAGGGAATTCTCAAACCTAGCATACGCCACATCTAGATGGAATTATGAATGTTAACAAGTGCCACACTTAGATGGAATCCTCAAGCTAGCTTGTGTCACATCTAGACAGAATCACAAATGTTAGCATGTGCACACATAGAGGGAATTCCTAAGCTTAGCATGTACCACATCTCAATAGAATTGTAAATGTTAGCATATACCACACTTAGATGGAATTATGAATGTTAACAAGTGCCGCACTTAGATGGAATTCTCAACCTAGCCTGCGTCGCATCTAGACAGAAACACAAATGTTAGCATCTGCACACATAGAGGGAATTCCTAAGCTTAGCATGCGCTACATCTAGATAGAATTGTAAATGTTAGCATATGCCACACTTAGATGAAATTCTCAACCTAGCCTGCGTCATATCTACATAGAACTGTGAATGTTAGCATGTGCACACATGGAGGGAATTCTCAAACCTAGCATACGCCACACCTAGATGGAATTATGAATGTTAGCAAGTGCCACACTTAGATGGAATTCTCAACCTAGCCTGCATCGCATCTAGACAGAAACACAAATGTTAGCATCTGCACACATAGAGGGAATTCCTAAGCTTAGCATGTACCACATCTCAATAGAATTGTAAATGTTAGAATAAGCCACACTTAGATGGAATTATGAATGTTAACAAGTGCCACACTTAGATGGAATTCTCAACCTAGCCTGCGTCGCATCTAGACAGAAACATAAATGTTAGCATGTGCACACATAGAGGGAATTCCTAAGCTTAGCATGTACCACATCTCAATAGAATTGTAAATGTTAGCATATGCCACACTTAGATGGAATTATGAATGTTAACAAGTGCCACACTTAGATGGAATTCTCAACCTAGCCTGCATCGCATCTAGACAGAAACACAAATGTTAGCATCTGCACACATAGAGGGAATTCCTAAGCTTAGCATGTACCACATCTCAATAGAATTGTAAATGTTAGAATATGCCACACTTAGATGGAATTATGAATGTTAACAAGTGCCACACTTAGATGGAATTCTCAACCTAGCCTGCGTCGCATCTAGACAGAAACACAAATGTTAGCATGTGCACACATAGAGGGAATTCCTAAGCTTAGCATGTACCACATCTCAATAGAATTGTAAATGTTAGCATATGCCGCACTTAGATGGAATCCTCAACCTAGCCTGCATCGCATCTACATAGAACTGTGTATGTTAGCATGTGCACACATGGAGGGAATTCTCAAACCTAGCATACGCCACATCTAGATGGAATTATGAATGTTAACAAGTGCCACACTTAGATGGAATCCTCAAGCTAGCTTGTGTCACATCTAGACAGAATCACAAATGTTAGCATGTGCACACATAGAGGGAATTCCTAAGCTTAGCATGTACCACATCTCAATAGAATTGTAAATGTTAGCATATGCCACACTTAGATTGAATTATGAATGTTAACAAGTGCCACACTTAGATGGAATTCTCAACCTAGCCTGCGTCGCATCTAGACAGAAACACAAATGTTAGCATCTGCACACATAGAGGGAATTCCTAAGCTTAGCATGCGCTACATCTAGATAGAATTGTAAATGTTAGCATATGCCGTATTTAGATGGAATCCTCAACCTAGCCTGCGTCATATCTACATAGAACTGTGAATGTTAGCATGTGCACAAATGGAGGGAATTCTCAAACCTAGCATACGCCACATCTAGATGGAATTATGAATCTTAACAAGTGCCACACTTAGATGGAATTCTCAACCTAGCCTGCGTCGCATCTAGACAGAAACACAAATGTTAGCATCTGCACACATAGAGGGAATTCCTAAGCTTAGCATGTACCACATCTCAATAGAATTGTAAATGTTAGCATATGCCACACTTGGATGGAATTATGAATGTTAACAAGTGCCACACTTAGATGGAATTCTCAACCTAGCCTGCGTCGCATCTAGACAGAAACACAAATGTTAGCATGTGCACACATAGAGGGAATTCCTAAGCTTAGCATGTACCACATCTCAATAGAATTGTAAATGTTAGCATATGCCACACTTAGATGAAATTATGAATGTTAACAAGTGCCACACTTAGATGGAATTCTCAACCTAGCCTGCGTCGCATCTAGACAGAAACACAAATGTTAGCATGTGCACACATAGAGGGAATTCCTAAGCTTAGCATGCGCTACATCTAGATAGAATTGTAAATGTAGCATATGCCGCACTTAGATGGAATTCTCAACCTAGACTGCGTCGTATCTACATAGAACTGTGAATGTTAGCATGTGCACACATGGAGGGAATTCTCAAACCTAGCATACGCCATATCTAGATGGAATTATGAATGTTAACAAGTGCCACACTTAGATGGAATTCTCAACCTAGCCTGCGTCGCATCTAGACAGAAACACAAATGTTAGCATCTGCACACATAGAGGGAATTCCTAAGCTTAGCATGCGCTACCTCTAGATAGAGATGTTATTCAATGATTGATATCCGACTCTCCTGCCAAGCCTAGACCAAGCATGCACTCATGAATCCATAACCAACCCACTAACAATTTCACTCCTCTGCATACACTTCTCAAACTCAAACCAAACACAACCACAAGACTTAAACGCAGCAAACCGCACAAACTTCACTACACTGCAACAACAACAAAAAGTGCACATAGACTTGCAAAACAGCACATGACGACTGCCAACCGTAAAACACCCCAAGCCCAGCCAACGCACCCACTGGCCTGAGGCTGCCAACAGCACATCACTGCTAGCTTGCACTTTTCCAGCTCATTCCCACTAACTCACCACCCCTTCTCCCTTTTCTAGAGCCGCCAGAGCACCAGGGGACCACTCCGGTGGTGATAATGTGCTGTACAAATATCCTTTAACATTAACATTAACCATATGTGAATTTGCATACTCTTCGTCCTCGAGACCTCAGACATAGAGGGGGTTATCAAAACAACCCCCTCTTGATGATTATGAACGCCACACCTGCCATCCTGAACAAAACAAACTGCTGGGTCTGCTCACATCTGCCACAACATGGGGAAAAGGGATTGGGCTGGTATATACATCCACTCCCTTTAACTACTGCTTCACTCGGGGCATTATTCGTTGGCAGGTGGAATGATAGTGTCACTGGAAAGTTTGATGGTACTAATCTCAATGAGTTTGTAAAAAGGGTTTTAGTACCTCTAGGATGTTCTCTGTTTGCAAGTAGGAGCAAGATAAATGTTGCTTCTATTAGGCCTTCTGATAGACTCTACATACCTTTCCAAATCTGTGATTACCTTTAAAATGGCTTGCGTAGGTAATAGGGATGCCATGCCTCCTTCCTATACTATTAACCCTAGTCCGCATTCTGTTTCATTTTGTATACAAATAGAGGATTCCCAGCCAGTGGGTACATTTGAGGGATGTATGAATATCGCTGTACTAACCATTGAGGATAGACCTCTGTACGTAGGAGATCCTGTTCATTTTGTTTGCGGTAATGAAGCATATCCATGGTTGCCAAGAGACCTGAAGGGTACTTGTTATTTAGGGATACTGTTACGCTCACCAGGCCTCTGCGGAGGCGTTAGGGCATGGTTGCAGCCCTCCCTGAGCTTGATTCACCCCCTTCAGGCCTCTCCCTCAGTCAAAAAGCTGTGAGCGGTGGTACATGGTGAGAATTCTCCTGCGTGGAGATAACAGTGTGTGAGTGTGCCAATCTGTGATTGTTGTATCCCTCGAACCCTTCATCCCAAAGTACGGTTTCTGTGAGCATATGCCGGCCCATAAAGCTCACCTGTGAATTATGGAAGATAAGCTCTCCGTCCTGCTACTTCTGGCAGGGGCTTGTCGAATGGAATCTAGTTCCTTCACTGATCCCTGATAAGGATTAGTCCAATCCAGCTGCGACTATGCTTCTCCTTATGATTGGTAAGTCTTTCTTGAACTCTTGTGATGCTGTTCATTCTGTTTAATGTCTTTACATGTTGCTCCTATTTATGCCCGCAATAATGTCTCTCTTCTGTTTTCTTCCCTTAGATGGAAATGCGGCCTCAATGCAGCTGTGAGACGCGAGACGCGGCCGGATGGAAGATGGATGCTACCGCAATGTTCGACAGCAGGTAAGTGATGGTTTAAGGAAAAGCGCAAAGTATGGCGAAGCACAACCTTAAACTGACAGTTTTTTCGATGTCTAACCTTGTCTTCTGTTTTTCCTTGCAGGCGCTGCTGTCGACGATGGAGCGTGTCGTGCTGCGTGCCAAGATGAAGATTTCGGCATTCCGGAAAGTGTAAAGATGAATACTTGGTTTGCCAAAGAGATGTACAGGTAAGAACAGCTTCCCCCATTTGGTAAGTATGCTGGCAGGAAGCAGAATGTCCGGGAAGCAGGACCTTCAAAGGTAATTCTGACCTCAGGCGACGGTGAGCATTACGCTGCGGGCAAGTGCAGAATAACGCAATGCATCTGTCTTGAGGATTGGGGCAGCTTATACAGCTGAGATCGTGGGCACGCCCATTAAGGCCAGCTTACCAGCCACACCCTGCCACTCCTAGAGAGTGAGCACGTGCAAACGCAATCCATTAGTAGCCACACCTAAGAATGCACTTGGGGCTGCTTATTGGATGGAATGTTTAAGGTTAATGCGTCCTGCTTAATGGATGGAATGTTCAAGGTTAATGCATCTGAAGTGCTATGCACATAATAAAAGCTTTTTGGTGTTAAATGGATGTTCTTGTTTACTTTTGTTCATGAGCCTGGTGCCAAAAGCGCCAGGGCAGTGTCCCCCCAGGTCTCCTGTGCATGCGACCCCTGCATGCCTCTGCCCCTGACTTCATGACCATGACTGATACTATTACCAGGTGTATATGTCGCCACCACTGCCGAAGTTTCTAGAACTCGTCCCAGGTGGGATAAGGATGGTGACACTCCCTCAGAGATTCTGGGTGACATTGCTAAATCCTTTGTACCATTTTGGGGAAAGATAATAAACTCCCAAGATATTAGGAAATGGGCGAGGGTTTTAGAGAAAACCATCAATGAAACCGACATCCTATATAACATGACATTAGAGCAAACGGCTATTAGATTAGTGGCTCTTCAAAATAGGATGGTGCTAGACATCATTCTAGCTGAGCATGGTGTGCAAAATGGTGGGATCCGCATGTTGCGTTTTTTGTACCCGATTCCTCCCCCACCATATTTAAAGCAATTAAGAAATTGCACACCTTGAGCACTGACGTACACATTCCAGAGGGAAACTGGGATATTGGCACATGGTTCTGGGACTTGTTACGAACTTGGAGCATGAAAATATTTGCAGTTCTGATGGTGATCCTTGGCATTGTACTGTTTTGCTGTTGTTGCATACAGTGTCTTCCTGTCATTTGTTCCATGATAGGGGGAAGTTGTGCACAAGCGGTTGATAAACTACAACCTAAGATGCATATACCGGAAAAAATTACTAATGCCTTGGTAATGCAGGATATCACCATAAAGGAATAAATGGCGATCAAGGTTTATGAAAATAGCGATTCAGGATGTTCTGATGATAATACGTGGTTTTCGGATGATGCTAATGTTTGAGTAATGCTCTTGGCCTAGGCCGAAAGGAGGGTTTGTGGAAATATATTTTACATAATACCACCTGATAGTAAATATTGGCCTTAGCACATTCACATCGCACTGTAATATCTCATTGAATGAACCTGAAACAGGCTGACTACGCTGCCATTTTGAGTTATCCACCATTTTGATCGACTCCTGCTTTCTGTCTCATGTTCAGAAATTGGGTTTTCGGCTTCAGCAGAGCAAAATGAACTTTTTGCTGTTTCATGATGTCAACATAGATAAGAATGTTGAAGCTGCTAAGGTGCATTGTTTATATTACACTGAAGAACCTTGGAGCTAAACAAAAGCTGTACTATTCAGTCATTTAGATACCATCTGTCCCAACAGTGCCTTTCCTGTTCAAACAGCAAAGTAAAATAACAAATAGTTGAACATGCTTTTCTGCAGAAATCTTTGTTTTCTCTCCTTGAAACTAACTGACTTTAAGCTCAAGAACAAATGGTAGACAAATATAAGCGAGTAAAATGAGGAATGTTACCTTTGTGTCTTGTATTTGGAAAACATCTGAATAGTTTGATGGAAAACAGCGAACTATGCAAAGATTTTTAAATATGAATTAGTTATGTAGTTAGGTCACAAACCCTAGGTTATGTATTATACGAAGAGGGGCTGGACGATGTGTCCAAGATTGTGAAGAATTTGTATAAATATGCGTGTTTTTGGAATGTTCAGCACTCTCTCTTCTCGCGGTGTCTACTTGCACACATTGCGCAGTGTTGAGAGCCTAGCAGCTGTTTGTTAATAAAAGTACAATTGTAACTTTGATATGATATGATATGATATGGCATTTATAACGCGCCTATACACAAGTGTTTCAAGGTGCAACGAGGCAAGGGGGGGGACAAGGGAGACAGACAACAATCCTACTAGGCCAGGTGTCATTCAGATTGCGCTAGTGCATGGGAAGAGGGGAAAGGAAAAGTGCACGGGGAAGGGAGAGGGGAAAGTGCAGTACATGGGAAAGTGGAATAAATAAGATTTTAAAAAAAGACAAATAAACAGCCAGTTAGGTGTAAGTGCAAGGAAGTGCAGACATAAGTGCTGTTAGGGAGACTGAAGGGATACAGAAAAACAGTCCCCAAGTGCAGAGATTGCCAGGGAGGCAGTGCAGGTGGGTAATTGACGGGGCAGGGCCAGAGATCAGAAGAGGGTGGCCAGGTAACCAGTGCAATTTCAGTCAGGAATTCAGCAAGGGAGGGGAGGAGAGAAAGCAGAAGCAAAGATGAAGGTTTTGAGGTGTTTCCGGAACCGGAGATGGTTCTCCTCAAGTTTCAGGGAGGCAGGAAGGCTGTACCAGAGAGAGGCCCCTGCCGAAGAGAGTGAACTGCCACCAACTCGTTGCTTGGAGAAGCGACTGACCCTGAGGGAGTTGGAGGCAGATGAGCAAAGAGCTCGAGAAGGAAAATATTTAGGAAGAGAGAGTTGAAGGTATTGCGGCCCCAGACCCCAGAAGGTCTTGTGTACAACGCAGAGGGTTTTGACATAATGACTTAACTTTGACCTCGTGACTGGCATAATTCTATTATGTGGTAGTAAGCCTTGATATTATTTAATCTTACAGATGATGAACTCCTTGTACTCTGTGGAGGTATAGCTGATGGTACTCTGAATGTAAGCCCAATGTGATGGTTCATACCATCTGGGGTGATAATTGACTCCCCGTGCAGGTATATCTCATGGTACGCTGAATGTAACTCTAAGGTGATGGTAAATGCCATCAGGGGTGATAATTGACTCCCTGTACAGCTATATCTGATGGTACACTGAATGTAACTCTAAGGTGATGGTAAATGCCATCAGGGGTGATAATTGACTCCCTGTGCAGGTATATCTCATGGTACGCTGAATGTAACTCTAAGGTGATGGTAAATGCCATCAGGGGTGATAATTGACTCCCTGTACAGCTATATCTGATGGCACACTGAATGTAACTCTAAGGTGATGGTAAATGCCATCAGGGGTGATGCAGATGGTGAACCCCTTGGACTCTGGAGGGATATCTGATGGTACTCTGAATGTAACTCTAAGGTGATGGTAAATGCCATCAGGGGTGATAATTGACTCCCTGTGCAGGTATATCTCATGGTACGCTGAATGTATCTCTAAGGTGATGGTAAATGCCATCAGGGGTGATAATTGACTCCCTGTACAGCTATATCTGATGGTACACTGAATGTAACTCTAAGGTGATGGTACATGCCATCAGGGTGATAATTGACTTCCTGTGCAAGTATAGCCGATGATACACTGAATGTAACTCTAAGGTGATGTTAAATGCCATCAGGGGTGATAATTGACTCCCTGTGCATGTATATCGGATGGTACGTGCCATCAGGGGTGATAATTGACTCCCTGTGCAGGTATATCTGATGATACGTTGAATGTAACTCCAAGGTGATCGTACATGCCATCAGGGGTGATAATTGACTCCCTGTGCAGGTATATCTGATAGTACGATGAATTCAACTCTATGGTGATGGTACATGTCATCGGGGTGATAAATGACTCCCTGTGCAGGTATATCTGATGGTACGTGCCATCAGGGGAGATAATTGACTCCCTGTGCAGGTATATCTGATGGTACGTGCCATCAGGGGTAATAACTGACTCCCTGCGCATGTATATTTGATGGTATGTGACATTAGGGTTGATCATTGACTCCCTGTGCAAGTATTTCTGATGCTCTACTGAATGTAACTCTAAGGTCATGGTAAATTCCGTCAGGGGTGATAATCGACTCTCTATGCATGTATATATGATGGTATGTGCCATCAGGGTTCATAATTGACTCCCTGTGGAAGTATATCTGATGGTACGTGTCATCAGGGGTGATAATTGACTCCCTGTGCAGGTATATCTGATGGTACGTGCCATCACGGGTGATATTTGACTCCCTGTGCAGGTATATCGGATGGGACGTGCCATCAGGGGGTGATAATTGACTCCCTGTGCAGGTATATCTGATGGGACGTGCCATCAGGGGGTGATAATTGACTCCCTACGGAGGTATATCTGATGGGACGTGCCATCAGGGGGTGATAATTGACTCCCTGTGCAGGTATATCTGAGGGTACGTGCCATCAGAGGGTGATAATTGACTCCCTGTGCAGGTATATCTGATGGTACACTGAATGTAACTCTAAGGTGATGGTACATGCCATCAGGGTGATAATTGACTTCCTGTGCAAGTATAGCCGATGATACACTGAATGTAACTCTAAGGTCATGGTAAATGCCTTCAGGGATGATAATTGACTCCCTATGCATGAATATATGATGGTATGTGCCATCAGGGATGATAATTGACTCCCTGTGCAGGTATATCTGATGGTACGTGCCATCAGAGGGTGATAATTGACTCCCTGTGCAGGTATATCGGATGGGACGTTCTGATGGGACGTGCCATCAGGGGGTGATAATTGACTCCCTGTGCAGGTATATCTGAGGGGACGTGCCATCAGGGGGTGATAATTGACTCGCTGTGGAGGTATATCTGATGGGACGTGCCATCAGGGGTGATAATTGACTCGCTGTGGAGGTATATCTGATGGGACGTGCCATCAGGGGGTGATAATTGACTCGCTGTGGAGGTATATCTGATGGGACGTGCCATCAGGGGGTGATAATTGACTCGCTGTGGAGGTATATCTGATGGGACGTGCCATCAGGGGGTGATAATTGACTCGCTGTGGAGGTATATCTGATGGGACGTGCCATCAGGGGGTGATAATTGACTCGCTGTGGAGGTATATCTGATGGGACGTGCCATCAGGGGGTGATAATTGACTCCCGGTGGAGGTATATCTGATGGGACCTGCCATCAGGGGGTGATAATTGACTCCCTGTGGAGGTATATCTGATGGGACGTGCCATCAGAGGGTGATAATTGACTCCCTGTGCAGGTATATCGGATGGGACGTGCCATCAGGGGGTGATAATTGACTCCCTGTGCAGGTATATCTGATGGGACGTGCCATCAGGGGGTGATAATTGACTCCCTGTGGAGGTATATCTGATGGGACGTGCCATCAGGGGGTGATAATTGACTCCCTGTGCAGGTATATCTGATGGGACGTGCCATCAGGGGGTGATAATTGACTCCCTGTGCAGGTATATCTGATGGGACGTGCCATCAGGGGGTGATAATTGACTCCCTGTGGAGGTATATCTGATGGGACGTGCCATCAGGTGGTGATAATTGACTCCCTGTGCAGGTATAGCTGATGGGACGTGCCATCAGGGGGTGATAATTGACTCGCTGTGGAGGTATATCTGATGGGACGTGCCATCAGGGGGTGATAATTGACTCGCTGTGGAGGTATATCTGATGGGACGTGCCATCAGGGGGTGATAATTGACTCCCTGTGCAGGTATATCGGATGGGACGTGCCATCAGGGGGTGATAATTGACTCCCTGTGGAGGTATATCTGATGGGACGTGCCATCAGGGGGTGATAATTGACTCCCTGTGGAGGTATATCTGATGGAACGTGCCATCAGGGGGTGATAATTGACTCCCTGTGGAGGTATATCTGATGGGACGTGCCATCAGGGGGTGATAATTGACTCCATGTGCAGGTATATCTGATGGAACGTGCCATCAGGGGGTGATAATTGACTCGCTGTGGAGGTATATCTGATGGGACGTGCCATCAGGGGGTGATAATTGACTCCCTGTGCAGGTATATCTGATGGTATGTGCCATCAGAGGGTGATAATTGACTCCCTGTGCAGGTATGTTTGATGGTATGTGCCATCAGGGGTGATAATTGACTCCCTGTGCAGGTATGTTTGATGGTATGTGCCATCAGGGGTGATAATTGACTCCCTGTGCAGGTATATCTGATGGGACGTGCCATCAGGGGGTGATAATTGGCCCCTCCCACCAGAATGAGCAATTCGGGTATATCGGGGAGGGGGTGGGAGTCCACCACACTACTCTGCATCTGTTGCACAGTTAGTTTCAGGCTCGGTGGAGAGCCCGCCTTCCTGCCATGCACTGCCCTTCCTCTGGAGCGGTGTGTCACTTTGACATCAAACGTATAGTTTGTGTGTCTCCGGCAGGTTCTTAATGTCTAGACAAATGTTTCAGCGCTTGCCTCGGGGACTCTTTCTCAACGTTCTACCTTCCCATGAACGTTAATGTGTCAACGGATGTCAACACACGCGGCCGCTATACATACCTGTCACATTTGACGTTCTTCACACATTCTTTGCCATACTGCGGCAATAATCTGTCATTATGAATTGACCCGACCTTGCACACAATGCCAGAGAGACAGTGATCGCCCTGAAAATAACACGTGAGGCGATGAGCACGCGCCCTGGGGCAGACATCGGCTATCCCCGCCAGTTTTCACCCCAGACTTGGGACTGGCCGTAGATAATGGCGGACAGCTGGACAGAAGTCTGGGGGTCAGATGGGTAACTGAGCAATGACAGAAAGTTATAGGGAGACTATGGCAGTGAAAAGGCCCAACCTGGCAGTCCTGCCCATGCCCCCACCCTGGGGCTTTCAATACGTTCTGAGGTCAAGGACCTATAAAATGAGAAGCAAGCAGTGGACATACATTGCTAAGTTGCACTCCGTGCTCATGCCTTCCCCCTGGGGCCAGGACACATCTGGGCAGCCACTCAGTACAGCACTAGCACGGGGGCACCGGGGGGCACCGGGTGGCTGGAGCAGATTATCTGACGTTTGCAGCAGAGCTGAACAGTGAGCAACTGCACCTAGCGCCAGTTTCACTGCTTGTGTAATATGGAAAGGATCAAACACGTTTTGCCCCAGTAATCATTTGATAGTTATATAGCGCTTTGATTCAAAGCACTTTACATAGCGCATATTTACATGCATTATTATTACCCAATCGAAATTGGTACTAACTTTATCAACCTCGGAAGAATGCAAGGCTGAGTCGACTATGGTGGGATTTGAACTCGCAACTTCGAACACAGATCACAGCAACACGTGCTTAACTCGCCGAGCCATCTTACCGGCGAATCCATGCTGCCAGTGCAAGCAAGGTCAGAGACTGTCTGATTGGTGATAGGGGAGACAGCGGCTACCCAGGACACGCTGTCGCTGCCTGTCTCAACTTGGGAGCTTAGCCCCAAAAACATGGAGATTAGCCCCAAGCAACGCACACATGCCCCTTCAATACAGACACACAATGGTGGGTGCTGGTGTAATGCAGAACATGAGAAAACATCTTTAAAACTGTTCTTTAGAGTAATTGAAACGGTGTGTAATGTTTAACTGGACTTTTGGCCCTGTTTCATATGTCTCAGAGGTTATACCTACAGGTGGAGTGTCTGCCATGATTGGCATTTTCCAGGCCAATGGCCAGGAAGGAAATTGCTGCAAATACGCTACTGGATGCCCTAATCATCACACCGACACTGGTGAAGAACTCAGGCTGCCTACTGTGACAGACTGCCATCCGGTGAGGGTTTTTATTTAACAAAAACTGGAGCTGGTACTTTTGTTACTGAAAGAGCGGTCTGATAATTAGACCGCCTTTCAAAATGCTCCATGCCAGCATTATAGTGTACACATGTTCCTTGTTGAAAAGCAGCTGAGCGACAACTAAAGTGGCAGCTTTGCAAAGTTCACCCATGCATCCCTCCTGACAGCTGCTGGAGCATAAAGCCCCTGCAGGCAGACATGGCTTTATATCTGCACCATTGATCTACACTCAAATGATTGTACCATCTAGGCAGTCTGGTTGCAGTAAATCTGTAAAGATACGCCTGGCCTGATCTGGCAAAGTGACTGCTAGAATCACCTAATTATTAAGCCACTTCAAATTGACAATAGTGTCAGCTCTGTGATAGGAATAATAAATATTTTTGTTTAGGCTGTCTCCACAGCTCTCATGTTGAACAATAGGTTGAATGCTGCCCTGTTGATTCTCCAGCAGAAAGGGCAATGCCTTCACCTAGTACATGGAATCTTCCCTCAGGAGATCTCCTGGAAAAGGTGCTTCAAAGGAAGCACTGACATAACAAAGCCATCTTCACACCAGGATGCTAATCACTGGAGTACTTTGAACCCTGCAGGCATGTGAAGGGGTGCAGGTTGGGGTAGCCAAAGATGGAAAATAGGCAGGAAGGGGTCCCACCATCTTGCTTTCTGTTATAGTTCTCTTCCTTTTGATATGTATTCCTTGCTTTGGACCAATGCCCTTGGTCATTTTACCTTTAAAAGGAGAGTGGCATACCCTCATTCTTTTACTCTTCTTTGGACTATCAAGGGGAGAAGTATTATATAGATTTAAGGACCTCATTAGAGAATGCAGTCTATTTCAAAAGAGAGCTCTGTCCCCTAACCATTCCCACAAAACAGTGAGGGTGAGTGTTGCTAGGCCAGGAGCTCTCTGCAGGCTGCACAGAAACCAGGCTATGGATCCCTGAAGGCGAAGGCCCTCTGTTAGGTGCCAGCCAAGCTCCCTGGAGTGGAAGTACAGGTCAGAAGGAAGCACGTGGCCCTGGAACCCTGGATTGGGTCTCCCAGCAATCCAGGAGTCAACAAACTGCCCAGGGCCTGACTCTCAAATTGAATCCACTTGTGAGCTCAACATCACCTGTCTGTATCTGGTTTCTTTGTGCCGTTGCTGCTTGGGCCGCATCGTGTGTTGCACCCAGTCAAAAAACTCATTAACCCAATGCCGAATAACCACCTCAGGAAACTCCTAGAAGCCTGGTTTGATGCTGTCGTACCCCCAAGAACAAAAATACAATACTGTGAAAAGGCCCTGTCCTCCTGGTGCAGGTTTGGGACCATATAGATTTGTAAGCCCCCTTCTGTGCTGTTTTCTTCCAAGACACCCTAGAACATTAACATTGTACCAATTAAGTGCCTCAACGTCCCTGTTTCATCTCGCCGGAGGGGCCCTCTTCCAAAAGTCTGCATTGTCTGTCTTTTCTCTTACACGAGTGAGATTTATAGTGTTTTGTAGTACGTTGATTGCACAGTAAGCTAATTAAAAGTCTCTTTTTTGATAGAACTTTCAATTGTCATTCTTTTATTTTTTAGCATTTGCACCTAAGTGAATTGGGTTGCTACTACTGTTAGCAGCTCACACCCCTACTAAAGATATGGCCTACCCTCATCTTCTTGCCACACAAGGTGGAGGAGGTATACCCTTTGTGCGGTGCCTGTTTCACCTGTATGCAGGTTTAGTAGTAATGTGGGCGGTTTAGCCACTACCCATCCCTATAATAAAAAGAAAAATAACAAACTCTCTGGCACATATGTAATAAGAAACAACACTACAAGTATCTTTTATGATCATAGTCATCTTATTGCCTTTATGGTGTCAGTACAACATGAATACTATTCCCCGGGGTACATCAGCGCTCAAACTTCATATAAGTAATCAGATTATACATTGCAAGATATACGATGCAGCAGTCACCGGTCCCTTCTCTCGTCTTCACCCTCAGCTTCCGTTGGTGCTCCTAGCTCCTAGGCGAGTAAAGTTTTCAGACTCGGCGTTGGGCGGCACAGTGCAGCAGTGGTTTCTGTTTGCAGGGACCTGAGAGTCTTGTGCAGGAGGAGTGGCGTTCCTGCCGTGACACAGTGTCTTCGTCCGTGCCTACTGTCAACAGGCAGTCTGGGGATTTAATAGTTCCAGACTACGGCGAGCCCAAAGGGCGACGCCACGGGTCTTCCAACACTTCTGTGACCTTAACTGGGAGACACCGGCCCCGGAGAGGGAGTGGAATATTTAGCTGTCCACCTTGCGACACTCCATGGTGTTTTGAGACTGAACACAGAGCAGCCACTGAGAGGGGAGAGTTCTGTGCCCTCCTTCAATTCAATAAAAGGATTGTACGCCCCCGCACAAAGCCCCTGAGGTTGTATATTGAAAGTGGTTTTATCTCTACTCAAACTGGACGCACAATAGGAACTGGATGCACACATTTTTCTCCTGACGAAAGTTCTGTATTAAAGACATTGAGAACTGAAACATGTCGAGATGAGTTATCTCTGTGGAATAACAGAGAGATACTAGAGACATCTATTGTAAAAGTATTTAATGATTGTGAAGCATGATGTATCATTTTTTTGCCTTCTGTCTTTGCTCCAAATTGAGGTATAGCCTATAAATTGGCTTTATATTAGAAAATTATATTCTGAATGTATCTCATTTAACATTTCTGATATATGTGATTGTATTATTAAAATATGTAAACAGTTTACTTTCTCATTGACCTGCCCTTTTAGTTCTATTTTCATATTATGTATGCTCCTAGAACTCTAACACACATCATTCGGCCAGAGTTTCATACATCAGGTCATTTATCACATCACTCTGCCTCCACTCTCACAGACTGCATTCACTCAGGATAGGACACATCTCCCAACTTTATATTTGGCAACTGATTGCAGAGGAGAATTGATACTATCATGGGGAGCCGTTTCTTATAATGTTGTGGTATATAGGCACTTAAAAGTGAAGATGAGGATAATCTAGTGGTAACAAACCTAACGGGACACTCCAAGATGGCCGCCAGGAGGCCAACGCGTGAGCAAAGTTCTTAGGTGTAATGGCTAATGCACATGGTCGAGTACTCTAAAATGCTCTCGTGGTCACACGCGTACTAACGGCAGTGGTAAATATTACAAGTTGCACGTAACTAGCCATCCATAAAAACTCACTGACCCACTTTATTCTACACATACACACTGTACACCATTTCTTGCTCACCAAGAAAGTCAATTATCATTAACAAGCAGATATTTTGAGCCCTGCTAAGAGATTGGGCCTCATTAGGACCCAGGTGGTAAGGGGTTTACGGCGACGTAAACAGCGCCGACCCTTACCGCCTGATTCCGAGGTCCCTTAGCGCCATGGCGGATTTAACACCTGCTTTTAGCAGGTATTAAAATCCATGGCGCTAAGGGACCTTGTTGTTAATTACGCCACCGTAATCTACGGTGGCGTAATTAACGCCTTCCCCACTCCCATTATGCCCTACGGGGCAAAAATGGGAATGGGGAAGGGTAAATGGGGATTGGGGACTTACCGCCCCGCCAACCTCGGAATGGGGCGGTAAGTCCGCCAACCACCATGGCGTAAATGTAGTTTACGCCATGGTGGTTAAGGTACGACCCAGGCGGTAACTTACCGCCTGGGTCGTAATGAGGCCCATTGTCTAGTGTAATTAGAATTATAATTTTTCTTTTTTTTATAGCACATCACTGCGACCACGTTGAACAATTTATTTTATTTTATTTATTTGTACATTTATAACAGCGGACAAAGTCTGCAGGCATCTAGGCGCTAGAACCAGAGTGATCAAAGTGGAGGAGGTGGGAGGGGTAAGGAGAGGGAGAAGGGAGGTGGTGTCAATTGAACAGGTAGGTCTTGAGCCATTTTCTGAATGCGTTGTAGGACGGTTCGTCTCGTAGGTGGGTAGGCAACTTGTTCCAGGGTGACGTTGCACGGAGCGGGAAGCTGGCACCACCTGCTCTAGACCAGTTGAACATGGGTGTGATAAGGCAATGATTGTAGTAAGATCTAGTAGGTCTTGCCAATGAGTATAATTGAGACCCTCGATGATGTCTCATGCGATATTCACACTCAATTTTTTTTTCTATTTGCTCCAGCTGCCCAGCAATATTATGTTGCTACTTTTCCTGGTCTCGATGCACTATTGAGATTTGTTTATGAACAAACCCACACAACCAAGTTGGAGTGAGCACAAGATGTAATTAGGGCCCATTTAGAGCATCGCATCCAGAACCCAAAATTCACCACAGCAAAACCCAAACAATGCAAAAGAAGAACAACACTTTTCAACATCCGAACGCGGTGCAGAGATTGCTGAAATATTTAAACGTCCATCTAATATGGAGGGACTCAGAAAATGACCACCATGGCTGCACCACTGGGCCTTTTTGGACCTGTAGTTGCCTAGCTAGAGCGGCACAACATTTTGCATCAGTTGCATGCTACAGCTGTTGCTGCTCCTTTATCCTGCACGCTAACTAGCCGCAACAAATCACCATGATGACACCACAGCTTGCAGCAGACTGCAATTCTCTGACCTAGGAGTCTGCAAACTGCTGTTCTTCAAATGTTTTAGACCATGTCTCCCATGATCTCTCGCGAATGGCTGTTCTAGCGAGGAGTGATGGTAGTTGTAGTCTAAAATATCTGCATAGCCAAATGATGTTGACCATTGCCTAACACCAAATGATCCTATCGATCCACTCTGGTGCCATCACTTATCACCTGGCCCAGACACCAGGCAGTGCCATCCTCACAATCCAGTATGGGAACAAGCTAGAATACTATGCACCCCACATATCCTGCTCTTGCAGGCAGACACTCCCAGAGGGGAATGATGGAGCTCGGGCAAGATGAGGTGCAATCTTAACTCATGTTGCAATATAGTCTGTGATCAAACATGTGGTTCTTTTCAATAAGAAAAATGGTAAACTTCAGTCAGGGCACTAAGGGTTTCCAGGGTATCTCCACTACAATTATGGACCTTCCAAAATAGGGAGCCTCTAGTCCCCACTTCTAGATGCTATTTCTCTAGCTGATAGAAAATGCCTGTGCTTATGTGGGTGGTGCCCCAATGTATTATACCAGTAAATTAATACAGAAAGGAAGGCGCACATGCCACATCTTTGTCAAGACTACAGAAGGAGACATTTTACGTACAATGTTAGACATTTTCTTAGACCCCTAAGGGGCACAGCAACACATCTCCTCCTCCCTCCTCCCACCCCCCCCCTGCACCTTGTGTCAACTCTCCGGCTCCACCAGAAATGTCGTCAGGCCTAGTACTTTAGTTGCTTGTCTGTCTCATCTCCTACCCTCCCACCCCCAGCCCTCCTGATCTCTGCCAAAGCTCTTGCACTATCTGAAATGTCGCCAAGCCTAGTAGGATAGTTATTTCACATCTTAATGTCTCAAGGCCTTGTAGGAATGTCACTGTATTTTCCCTTGTTCCCTCCCTTGCCTTGAAGCGCTTTGAAACACATTGTGTAGAGGCACTATACAAATAAACAATTAACCTATTGTGCCCAAGCTCATAGGGGCCCGCAGTTGAAGTAAGTATTCCCTAAAAAATTACCCCTACTAAGGATGATTATAAGAATGTTTGCGTTATTCCCCGGATATGAATGTTAAGTTTTGCTAAGTTACTAATTAGGCACATGTGTTCATTCTGGTCGATATGTAGCCTCATTCTCCTCAATTAGGATAACAAATTTGGAGAATAATAATGACTCCGCCCTAGTGAACCAGGCTATTGATATTGATTGGTTTGAATCAATAGTTTCCAAAGATTTGAAAAAGACTAAGCTGATCAGTCAATGTATGCTTATTGTTTCAAAAAGCGTTAAATAAAATCGAACCATATTGATTTATAGGCTTAAAGTGGATCGAGCCAATCCGAGCCGTATTTCAGGAGAATCCTGTATTTACTAATTCAGCTCCATTCTGCTCGCCAGCACCTCGATACATGCTCAAAGTGGCTCCATATGATTCAAACCAATTTTGCACTCTTTGAACTGACATTTGAGTTGAAAACATTAAGGGACAGTCATCCCTAATTCCATCCTTTCAGTGATTCTTGCTGCACAGATGACTCCTCAAAAAGGTGTCCAGGCTGCCTCATCACTGGACTGCGGAAATTCACCCACATCTCAACACATTCACCAATCTCCACCTCCTTCGAGATGTTCTGCATCATCTACAAAGAACTGATGACCAACCTGGTCAAGAACCTCAGCATCTCAGGCGGCCGGCTCGACCCTAACCGCAGCAACATCCCGCAACTGGAATGGAAGAAGAGTAGGAAGCAAGCATTCCCTGGCTATACATTCTGGGACAAAATCCAGATATACAACAGATTTCCTCCCTCCCTACTGCCGTTTTGGAAGAAACTGAAAGCTCAGCCCCATATGGAATACTACAAGGACCGATGATGGCAGGATACTGAGAATGACACCCCCTTCCCAAATCATTCCCCAACACTCTGCTGCTGTCTGGCTGGGTGTGTGCTTTATCAACCTTACTAAAGGCAAAGTACCCCTTGGAATACTCCCTCTCTCACACGGTCAGGGGGTGACCACAAATATTTATATATAAAGGAGACAGTTTCGATTTTTTCAAGTTTACTGATCTATATAGATAGTCTGACGAACAAGCCCTCCCTGTAGCTCTAGTCTTGAAAAAATAGACCAAGTACGTGATACTTATGCACAGTATTCAAAAAATGTTTTAATAAGTTTACAAAAGGATAAAAAAAACTCATAAAAATGTTCACCATGGACATGAGCCAACACAAGCAAACATGGTAGGTGTAAAAACAAATAAATCACTAAATTCACATACATAGCACCACATTAAACAGTAATAAAAAACACAATTGGCTTTAACACCTCTTACAAATTCTGAGTATTCTAACTCGGACCAAAACAGATCCCGACATGTTTCAGTTCTTTTTTGCACTAATTGCACAAACTTTCTTCAGGGGAAGAACAACATGATTTTCTTAGTCTCCACCATGCAATCCAGGGCCACACAAAAGATTCCAGTTTTTAACCAGAAAGATGCTCCTAAAAACAGTATAAAGAAAAGGGGGACCATCACTATATCTCACCATCAACCACCTTTTATAGTCAGTCTATGCTTAGAACATAGCTCAACAAGCCCGTACATATGCTCCATGGTCGCAATGTACTGGGTGAGGTCCACAGGTTGCTGTCAACCCTGCCTCAACAATCTCAGAAAGAAACTACGTACCCCTTAGTGTGATATTCGTAGTGCTGGTGTCTCAATACACCCTTGAATAGCTGTAGACGTCAAATATCAAGTCTCTATAGGTTTCTTTGCTGCTTATAAGTAGCCGTAGGTCCTAATCAGTAATGCAAAAAAACACAAGACAACAAACCATAGCTGTCTGTCAATATAAGACCACATAAAACATGTCCCATTACCAAAAACAGGCACCACTAGTCAAAAAGTTAAAGCTCACAACTTATGCCCGAAAGTCTAAGAATGTGAACCTGACTCCTTCATAACCCCTTCATCATGAATGACACCAAATATTGTGACACAGTACTATACATCATCTATTGTGACACAGTAGTACACACCATCGGCAAAAACATTAGTGCCAATCTAGTACCTCCTATTTTGTTGGTAATGCCCGCATGACTCATCACTGTAGTCCTTTCCTCCAGAAATGCGGTCTCACACCGATAGCGCACCTCCAAAGTAAGGTACCTCTAGAAATCAAAACATACACATGGCATCATCATTCCACATTGTTCGCATCATTGCGACTACACACACGAGAATGTGTCATGCTCAAAAGGAAAGAACAACTTGCTCAATTCAAGCATACCTTATTGAAAAGCCGTCACCAATATCTGCGCGGGCAGTACCAACGACCATCAAAACTCTGCGTCTTGCACCAGATCCGTACTGGTCACATTCTATTCAGGTTAGCATATACAAACTCCATTGGGATGCAAAATAGAAGTAGGACTCGAGTATTCACCTCCATGGGTATAAAAAGAGGACTGCAACCAAGCGATTTCACTCGTGAGTGATCGCAAATATAACTGCATGTCAAACCACCACGTCGTCTTCAATGGAGCAAAAAAAACAATTTGGAGCAATTGGAACCTCAAACGCCAGCTAATTTAACATATTGGACAATTTATTGTTTTAGGTTATCAATAAACATAGAAAAAAGACCTATCCATAGGACGACTCACCCTATTAGACAGCCCAAAATTGAAATACATTTTGGCAATAACCCAAATTATTCGGTTGAGTTATGGGTGCTGGATTGCATGTTGGAAATTATACATCAGTCCATTTTAACATCATGGTGAAACCTGTATCCCCCTAACATAGCATAACAGAATATACATGTATACTATGTGGCATAAACACCAATTATATCAGTTTCATGAAAAGCGCTCTGATGACACAGTTTCAAAACATTATTCAAGACTAGTGTGAAGAGGGCCAATTTAGCCACAATAAAAAATCAAAAAACAGGATGACATCAGTCCTAATACACATCAAAATGTGACAGATTTTTCTCGGGGAACAAAACATTTTGCAATAGTTATACATAGAGCTTTAGGTGACACATGAGCAGAAAGTTGATGACTGAAAGGTTTTGAATGAATCATAACCACGGGCAAAGCTCTGGGCAACCCTCCAGACCATCGTTTTTCAGCCTGCCAAGCCATTACAGAAGGGGAAAAACCATATGCAAATCAGGCTTGGTCCTACCCCAAAAGGGGCAGTCCAGCCCGAACTGCTAGGTCACATCCCTTCTGCACGAGACCACAATCATCCCCAGACATGTTTCAGCCTTGTTGGGCATCATCAGTGAGGAGTAGCTTGGGTCTCTAGGCCCGGCAGACTCGGGACCCACGTCTGGGCATACCAGTCCCACTCGGGGTGACTTTAGCAAAACAGAAAGTTGATGACTGGAAGGTTTTGAATGAATCATAACCACGGGCAAAGCTCTGGGCAACCCTCCAGACCATCGTTTTTCAGCCTACCAAGACGTTACAGAAGGGGAAAAACCATATGCAAATCAGGCTTGGTCCTACCCCAAAAGGAGCAGTCCAGCCCGAACTGCTAGATCTCATCCCTTCTGCACGAGACAACAAGCATCCCCTGACATGTTTCAGCCTTGTTGGGCGTCATCAGTGAGGAGTAGCTTGGGTCTCTAGGCCCGGCAGACTCGGGACCCACGTCTGGGCATACCCGTCCCACTCGGGGTGACTTTAGCAAAACAGAAAGTTGATGACTGGAAGGTTTTGAATGAATTATAACCACGGGCAAAGCTCTGGGCAACCCTCCAGACCATCGTTTTTCAGCCTGCCAAAGCACAGGGAACCAGGCTGCACCTCACTGAGGAGGTCCAACAAGGCCGAAACATGTCTGGGGTTGCTTGGTTTTCTGTGCAGAGGGGACCTGGCCTAGCAGTTCGGGCTGGGCTGCTACCTTCGGTTGCGGCAGCTGCTGACTGATTTGCACATGGCTGGTCCCCTTTTGCAATGGCGCAGACGGGCTAAAAAACGGTGGTGTGGAAGGTTGCCCAGAGCAATTGCCAGTGGTTTAGATTCATTCGAAACCTTCCACCCATCACTTTTGTGGTCAGTTTGTTTCTCCTTGTGAGAGAGGGTATGCCCAGACGTGGGTCCCTTGCTCGCTGCGCCACAGGGAACCAGGCTACACCTCACTGAGGAGGTCCAACAAGGCCAAAACATGTCTGGGGTTGCTTGGTTTTCTGTGCAGAGGGGACCTGGCCTAGCAGTTCGGGCTGGGATGCTACCTTCGGTGGCGACAGCTGCTGACTGATTTGCACATGGCTGGTCCCCTTTTGCAATGGCGCAGACGGGCTAAAAAACGGTGGTGTGGAAGGTTGCCCAGAGCAATTGCCAGTGGTTTAGATTCATTCGAAACCTTCCACCCATCACTTTTGTCGTCAGTTTGTTTCTCCTTGTGAGAGAGGGTATGCCCAGACGTGGGTCCCTTGCTCGCTGCGCCACAGGGAACCAGGCTGCACCTCACTGAGGAGGTCCAACAAGGCCGAAACATGTCTGGGTTGCTTGGTTTTCTGTGCAGAGGGGACCTGGCCTAGCAGTTCGGGCTGGGCTGCTACCTTCGGTGGCGGCAGCTGCTGACTGATTTGCACATGGCCGGTCCCCTTTTGCAATGGCGCAGACGGGCTAAAAAACGGTGGTGTGGAAGGTTGCCCAGAGCAATTGCCAGTGGTTTAGATTCATTTGAAACCTTCCACCCATCACTTTTGTGGTCAGTTTGTTTCTCCTTGTGAGAGAGGGTATGCCCAGACGTGGGTCCCTTGCTCGCTGCGCCACAGGGAACCAGGCTGCACCTCACTGAGGCAGTCCAACAAGGCCAAAACATTCTGGGGTTGCTTGGTTTTCTGTGCAGAGGGGACCTTGCCTAGCAGTTCGGGCTGGGCTCCTACCTTCGGTGGCGGGAGCTGCTGACTGATTTGCACATGGCTGGTCCCCTTTTGCAATGGCGCAGATGGGCTAAAAAACGGTGGTGTGGAAGGTTGCCCAGAGCAATTGCCAGTGGTTTAGATTCATTCGAAACCTTCCACCCATCACTTTTGTGGTCAGTTTGTTTCTCCTTGTGAGAGAGGGTATGCCCAGACTTGGGTCCCTTGCTCGCTGCGCCACAGGGAACCAGGCTGCACCTCACTGAGGAGGTCCAACAAGGCCGAAACATGTCTGGGGTTGCTTGGATTTCTGTGCAGAGGGGACCTGGCCTAGCAGTTCGGGCTGGGCTGCTACCTTCGGTTGCGGCAGCTGCTGACTGATTTGCACATGGCTGGTCCCCTTTTGCAATGGCGCAGACGGGCTAAAAAACGGTGGTGTGGAAGGTTGCCCAGAGCAATTGCCAGTGGTTTAGATTCATTCGAAACCTTCCACCCATCACTTTTGTGGTCAGTTTGTTTCTCCTTGTGAGAGAGGGTATGCCCAGACGTGGGTCCCTTGCTCGCTGCGCCACAGGGAACCAGGCTGCACCTCACTGAGGAGGTCCAACAAGGCCGAAAAACATGTTTGGGGTTGCTTGGTTTTCTGTGCAGAGGGGACCTGGCCTAGCAGTTCGGGCTGGGCTGCTACCTTCGGTGGCGGCAGCTGCTGACTGATTTGCACATGGCTGGTCCCCTTTTGCAATGGCGCAGACGGGCTAAAAAACGGTGGTGTGGAAGGTTCCCCAGAGCAATTGCCAGTGGTTTAGATTCATTCGAAACCTTCCACCCATCACTTTTGTGGTCAGTTAGGTGACACATGAACCACTGTTAGAATGTAAAAGGCGGTCGTCTGTACAAGAAACAGGTTCATTCTAGTATATAAACACAGTTTGAGCACAATACATAGACCCCATAATGAAGCATGTGTATGCTGCCAATCAATTTCCTCATTCAGACCGGTCATATGACTTTGACATTCAAAAATCATTCTTTGCTCAAACATCATCAGTTTACGGTCTACTTCTGCCTTATTTTTGCCGCCAATCTTCTTCAAATTTACCCACCTTCATGGGAATGTTTCATTTGTACAAAATGTTTGACCATCAGTGCCGTTAATGTTTGATTCTTGATACAACTGCGGTGTTCCACCAGATGTATGCAGCATTTTCTATCGGTTTTTCCAATATATTGTAGTCCACAAGGACATGTGATTAAATAGACCATATTCTCGGTATTGCACTTAGTCATATCATTAAGCACCCACATGGTAGTCAGATTAAGCGCAATCTGCTTGGCTTCTTTGGTAAAGGCACACATTACACATTGCCCACAAGGAAATGTCCCTTCACAACTGGTAGGCCCCATAGGGTGGTTTGTCTGGGTTCTGCCGGGCGCTTGACCGATATACCATTCCTAATTAGCATCTCTCTAATATTTTGACTTTTCCTGAAAGCCACTAAAGGCGAAGGGGTGGATTTATCATTATAGATTTTTTTCTCTGTTTTGTATGACAGGTTCGAAAAGGCGTTAACAAACACAATACGGTTTTCTTTGCCATCTCTTTTCTTTTTTTCTAATAGCGCCTCCCGGTTGTTGTTGTATGCTCTTTTGGAGGACACCTTGACCAATTTAGCTGGATAGCCTTTACTGTGTAGTTTTTTGGGCAGCAAATCGGCACTGTCACTGTAGTCCAGCTGCAGGCTACTGTTTCTTTTGAGCCTAAGAAATTGCCCAAAGGGTAAGTTTGTTTTAATGTGGTTTGCGTGATGACTGGAAAAATGCAGAAGAGCATTCTTATCGGTTTTCTTGTTGTATGGTTTCACTTTTTGACTTCCACCATGATGAAAAATGGTGATGTCTAGAAAATTAATCTGCTGCAGATTAATCTCCTTAGAGAATTTCAGAAACAAATTTGGTACATTAAGCCATCCCACAAAGGACTCAGCCTCTTCTACCGTACCTTCCCATAGTATGAAAATATCATCTATATACCGTAACCATTTTACTAGATGATTTTTGAAAGGATTAGTAACAGGATAGATGACTAATTTCTCAAAGTATTCCACATACAAATTTGGCAAGATTGGGGGCCACGGCAGCACCCATGGCAGTACCTTCTTTTTGTTCAAAAAAGGCTCCTTGAAATTGAAAAAAGTTTTTGGTCAAAGCGAACTTTGCACACCACATAATAAAGACATTACTAACTGGGTGTTCATCTTCTCTGTCCCTTAGAATTTCCTCAACCACTTCCAGTGTAGCCCTTTGTGGAATGACCGTGTACAGTGATTGTATGTCGAGGCAGATCAATAAAGACTTGCCTGGACAAAACGACAAATTCCCAATTTTGTTGATGGCATCAGAAGTATCCCTTAAGTAACTACTCATTTTGAGGACAAACAGCCTTAAAAAGTAGTCCACAAATTTAGAGAGAGGTTCTAATATAGAACTGACCCCTGGGACAATCGGTCTGCCTGGTGTATTGATAAGGCTTTTGTGAACTTTCGGTAAGATATAGAATACCGGCACTCACCCTTGTTTACTAATGAGATAATCAAATTCTTGCTTACTAATCATTTCTGCTTCATAAGCTCTCAAAATTTTAGTTTCTATGATTTCCATCAGTGTGGTCGATGGGTCCGAAGGAATGGGACGATAGCTTTTTGCATCATTAAGTAAACGTAAACATTCACCCACATAGTCAATGCGATTGAGGAGCACAATAGGCCCACCTCTGTCGGCTTCTCTCACTATAACATCCTCTACCTTGGCCAGTTTAGAAATCAAGGCCCGTTGGGCATTACCAAAGTTTGAATGGCGAGGAATACCTTGTTGTTCCAGTTTATGAACTTCTTTGAGCACCTGTTTTTCAAATACCAGGGATTCAGAGGTGTAACTGTGGACTGGAGCATCAAAAGTGGATTTATTTCTCAATACATCACTTTCATACATACACAGGGAGAGACAGTGGGAGGTAGTTTCTAATGTTTAGGCAAACCATAAGTGGGTGAAGGGTGTATTCCATTAGTGCCCTGCAACAAAGGGAATAGCGGCATCAGAATAATCACTTTATTTTATAAATTGGACTTAAAGATTGTCATCACCACTTTTGAAATCTGCAATCGTTTCATAGCTTGATTACATCTTTAGAGATAACACAATTGGATTGCCTTAATAGGCAGGCTGATCCCAGGGCAGAAAACTAGTGGAGCTAATGGTCCAGCGTTCTACCACATAGCACAACGGGCCAATCCATGGTCAACAGCCAGACCCAAGCCCATCCGGGCCGATATCAATGCAACAGGACTTCAAATCTCAACCTCATTCCTCAAACCGCAATACAGACCAGAGGTGTGGGCAACACCTCTACAAACCGTTGCCTCGCAGCTTACAAGCCCTAACAAAACATCAACAAGCTAAGGAGTGAAGCGCAAGTGGATTCTAAAAACTTAGTGCTCCAACACTTTTGCAGCAATGGAACGCATTCAAAGCTGTGACTAACAGTACAAAGGCTAGTCATGAAGGCCCTAGCGTAGAGGAGGTTCTGAAATGTGTTGAAAATACGACTGGAGACGTTTCTCAATGGTGTGCTTTTTAAGTCTCTAACGCTAACTTAAGAAAGCCTCATTAAAAAACCCACCTTTGGAACGTCATTTCGGGGTCGCCAGAGGTCGCAACTGAGACCTCTGAGGCCTCCCTTGCGACGTCTGTGGTCTCCCTTGAGCCTCTAAAAAAAAAAAAAATATATACTTTTTTATTTTTTTTTAGTATTTCAAGGTCCTGGTCTGTGGCTCTTTACTTCTGGAGTGGCTGGCTTTCTTGTTCAGGTCCCTTTAAAAAAGAAGAAAAATAAGAACAGGAGTGGCACAAGTCTAACACTTTCAGCACTGACCCTAAATAAGAAGCTAGGCTCATTAAAGGTTTATTTCAGGTACACTTCGGGTGGTGAGTCACTGAGTTAGTCTGTTCTTAAACGTCTATATAAAGCGCTTAAGCTTAAGTGCTATATAATAATTATCATTTGGTCATGGACGTCTGCTTGCATTCACAATAATTTGGTAATATGGGCCTATACACACTGACCTTAAGGATCCATTCTTGTATGAAATGTACATATTATAGTGATATGGTAACCATATTTTTCGTAGCGTACAATGCTATATGATGCCACTTCCTGTTTTGTCAACGGGTGAAAGGTCGTGTTCCATCGCTACCCGCGATATCACTTCAGGGTGGGATCAAATGACATCACTTCCTGTGATGTCATCAGGGGGGTCAAGGGTCGTGTGATGTCACTTCCGCTACCGCTGGCATTTTGGTGAAATGACGTCCCCGTGGCACCCTACATGCAAGTGTAATATCTATCACCTGATTACCAGTGGGGTATAAGAACTTGCTCGATGAAACTCAAGCGAGAGCATGTATGGATATTGTTGATGCCTTGCTGAGATTGGTCACACAATAAATTACAAGTGGGTTATGGATCATCATGGCACCAGGATCCAGAGACCTGGTATAAAAGGGTTATAGCCTTCTCCCATGCATAGGAGTGGAATGTTATTACATAATTATGGCAGGTGGCCAAAAATTGGAGGGACCTTTAGCGATGTATTTAACAACTGAGGTAGGCCGTATAAGAAACAAATAAATTAAGTGTCTACAGTCACTGGGAACATGCAAAAGCAGGTGAATTGGATGGACCCGCAGTTGATTTGTTCTAGACGATTCCTGAACGCTGGGTAGAGTATTGCCCCAAATTGCTAACAAGAATGTCTCTCAACAGAAATAAACCTCTGAAAAACGAATGTAATGAAAGGATACGATTGAAAAAATAAAAGATTGAAGAAGCTGATTTTATTTTACCCTAGCTCCTTCATCCTATCACACCCTTTGTATTAGGTCATGAACAACCTCTACTCTACCAGCCTTTAGTTTGAGCTCCAACCAGTACCACTTTGCTATTTACAACCTACTACTCCACAAAAGTCCCAAGGGTCGTAAAAAGCTTCTGCTCTTGAAGAGCTTGAAAATAACATTTGGGTATGCAGTAGCAATACAAGATATATATGTTTGGTTATTCATAATGTGCTTAATACCCAGAGGTTTCTAAACGCGGACCCGGGATCGAACCTGTGGTGCTCTGCGTCATCTTGTCCCTGAACTATCATCTCGAGACTGCTAGTGTCATTTCTATCATCTAGATGAGTTGGGATAATGTATTAGTATCTTAAAAAATAAAAACACAGCACGAATGAGCCATACCGAAGTGCAATTTCTGCTTCAAAATACATTTAACAAAATTACAAAAATTGACCATTAACCCCGTGGAAATTGGAGGAATTTGGAAGGAATCGTGGTATAGATGTGTATGCTTTTATATGATATATGTGTTTATTATGGGCAGAGAATTGGGTAAAGAGTGTTGGGAGCATAACAAAAGGGGGACTAATGAGCAAGAAGAACTGTCTGTATTTCGGGCAGGAAAAATTGGAAAGAAACATTTATTTTTGGATGGATGGCCATTTTATTAAGGCGGCCCTGGCGGTGAGTTGTAGAAATAGGACACTGGCAATGGGAACATTTTATATATTTTTCTGTAATTATGTTTTTATGATGAAACACTGCATTACATGGTAACTTTTACTGTTATTCATCCGAAGACAATGATTTACTACTTTGATGGAGGTGTAGATGTTTCTGTGACCTCATTTAATTTTTAAACAAATGCTTTCAACAATTATTTTCATGGCACATGCACCATTTTCAGCCAAAATATATTCAACCAGTTCATTTCTGACAGAAGCATCTCCCACAGATCATTTCGGTCAAACAAAGTAGATCCTGTGGGTGATGCTGATGGCTTCTGTAACTGGGGTGATAGCAATATTAGGGAAAAATCCTTTCTTCCTAGAGAGAGTTTAACACCATTTTTCTGACAATTGTTGTTATTGGAAACTCTTGGGACCTCATTACGAGTTTGGTGGTATCTGGGTGGTAAATGAGTGAAGATACCACCAAACTGAATTAACGTTATCGCCACTTGGTCCGGCGGAATTACCGCTGGATTACAAGTGGTGGTGGCAGTGTAAATCCCCATTCTTTCGAGTCCATAGTGCTTTTTTGATTGAATTACGGCTGCAGTAATTACGGCGATTTTGCCAATTTTCCGGGTGAGAGTTGGAGGATTTCCCTCCAGCATTTTGCTGGAGGTAAATCCTCAACTCCAGGACCGTACCTGTAATATGGTGGAGCAGGAAAAGTGTCGGCAATTCAGTTACCACCAATTTCTTCCCGCTCCGCCATACTTGTAATAAGGTGTTTTCAACTAATTTGGGCCTCAGGACGAGTGGGTGGTATCCCGGCAGTAAATCTGCCGGGATACCACCCAATGCAAATAGCGGTACCGCAACTTGGTCCGGCACTATTAGCGCCGCATCCAAAGCTAACGGCAATGCTGTTAATCCCAATTTTTTCCTCAGTCCGTAGGACTCTATGGGGCATTTTCAGCGCATTTACTGTGGCACAAATTGCGCCGGGGTAAACCCCCCGAAAATGGGCAGCAATTTGGTGCATTTACCCCCAGCTCAAAGCTGGAGGTGAGTGCTTCGACTTTCCCCTAAACCCGGGATTGGGCGCGGTGGTAATGTGGCGGTAATAGCATTACCGCCACATTTTTACCGCTCCCTCCAACCCTTGATTTGTCCTCTTAATAACTCTTTGGAAATTCTATGGGATAGGGTTTGCTTGTGAAACTATAGAAAATAACTAATGAGGCTAAAATCCATTTGAATTAAGTACATTTAGAGAATGGTGACTTCCCCATTTTGAACAATCATATAGAACATTTTAAAAGGTGTGGAATAGGCATTTCTATGTAGCATTTTCTGACCTGGCCTATTTTACCGATACAGTCAATTGAAAGCTGTGGTGGGACCAGTTGGGCAGGATAGAAATTAATATAAGCATCCTCTCCGTAGTCCAGTTTTTATGTCAAAATGATTTTAACAAAATACGCTGTGTTATTTGGGGCAATTTGCCAGAAATCTTTAATATCGGGAACGAGGTGTAACAGGGTTGCTCCTTTGACCCAATTTAGGGAGTTCCCAGGTGAAATTGGAAGAGATCATGTTTGTTTCTTTGACGACAGCCTTCACCTAGATCTGACACAGCTTTGCTCAATGAGAGGAGTCCGTTCGGAGCATAAGACTATTACTCCAGCAGGCTTCTGCAATTCAACGTGGATAGAATCAACATTAGGTGTTTTGGCAGTGGGATAACAATGGTAATTAAATTGCACAGTGATTGAACTTCTTCCAGCAAACAATTATCTCAGCAGGGCGTTTGACGCTCTTAGGTGTTGGCACGTACAGGTTTCAAAGACTTGTAAACAAGTTCGGCCAAAATTAGGTGCCCTAATTAAGTATTCTTTTCAATGTGGGAATCAGGTTACTATGTAATGTTTAAGGGTTTGTGATGCCTACATAGTCTACAACCTGATGTCGGAGAACGGCTAAGGTAGATAGCCCACATTAAGGTCAGTTGGACTTTTATCTCGGGAGGATAGCTCAGGGGCAACGTGCTCGCCTTGGTAGCAAAACGACACAGAGCACCACAGGTTCGATCCCCGGGTCTGCTCTTAGAAACTTCTGCGTATTAAGCGCTATAAATATCATATCATACAGAAGTCTGTGTCGGCCATATGGAAAGAGGGGGCAAATCTATGGCTTCCAGTTTGTTGATGGGTATCGCAGAAGTATACTTGAAAATGATGGTAAACCCACTAAATGCAAAATGTGTGAATGAACCTCTGATGCATAGCCCTCTACTTGTAGCATGTGATCTACTTACCATATTCATTGTCTGGTGCCGATGCGGTGTATTTCCTCTCCCCTTGCCATCAATGAATGAGTTCATTGCAAAGCATGGCACTTTGAGCCTCCTCATTTTTCTCGCACCGGATCTGGGGAAAACAAAGTAAAACTGAGTCACAATGGCTATCTTCGACTCCTCTCTTTCCGTCTTCCCTCACATTCAGGACCTTGCCAAGAATTCCCGCTTTCAACTCCACCTCTTGAAAGGAATTCTTCCTTTCTGCACTTTCCCCCAGAAGCTCAACATCTCTAGAGCTCTGGTTGTCTCCATTCTAGACTACTGCAATCACCTTTTCTTTAATCTATCCTCTTCTTCTCTACGACCCCTCCAGCTAATCCAGAATAGGGCTTCAAGACTTATCCTTGGCCACAAGCCCTGTGCATGCACCTCTCCAGTCCTAGAAATATCTCCACTGGCTCCTGGTTGCTGCAAGAATCAAATTTAAATCCCTCTGCATCATCCATAAGGCTGTCTGCGGCCGTGGACCACGCTATATACAATACTCTCCCTCCAGATCTTTATGCTCCTCCAGCCCCAGCTCTCTGTGTGTCAAGCGCTTCACCAAACAGCGAGCTGCTGTACGTTCTCTCTCCTCTGCAGGCTCCCTCCTATGGAAAAGCCTCCCCCTTTTCTTTCAAAGGGAAGGAACGATTGACTCAATTTCTAAAAAGAGTGTCAATGGAGACGATGGTTGTAATCAACTTATTTCTCTTCTCAGTATCACTTTAGAAAATCTTTGGCAAATGGATTGTGTTGAAAATAGAGGAGAAGGCTAATTAAACTAAAATTATTCAAAATTAATCAAATATAGACAACGGTCCAATGCTGTAAATCATTGCCACCTTCTGATCATTTATATAAAACACTATAAAGGTGAAAGGTATATGTTTGTGTGTATCATTTTTTGACTTGGTCTAGAGCTTCTATTTAGTGGACCAAAGGTTTTTAGGGGACAACCTAAGACGGTGAAAAAATATTCTTCCTTTAATCAGTTTTAATTTCAAGATATACCTAAGAGATTAAGCTGTAATATTAGACCAGATCGTCAAAGGGGCGTGACAGGGCTGTTCCTTTGCCCCAGCTCTGTTGATTCTCCTCCAGGTTGATACAGTTCTTTAATTACCTGCTGCATGGAGTTACCCACTGAAACTGGGGCAGATAGATTGATGGGTCTTTATTATAAGATAATGATAGCCTTCTCTTAGACCTTGCAGGCACCTGCCACCCCACCTCAACCAACAGCACCAGCAGAATTTGCCTGGTGTGCAAGTCTGTATCGCCAATAAATCTTTGCCATTCAATCTTAATAAAACCAAGACAATGCATTCTGGAAGAGGGAACCTTTAAATGGTTGTTAACACGAATGTTGGTAGAACTCCTTTCAGCGTCCCATTATTAGATCATGTAGGGAAGAGTTTCGAGACATGTGGAATACACATGATTCCAGGATTTGAGAACAGGATAAGCTCGCATAAATTGGCACGCCCATGTTGTATCTTTAATGTTTTCATATGATTACACCAGTCTTTAAGGGTTTGTAATGACTTAATAGACTGCACCCTGGCATGGAGATCTGGGGGGAATGGCCAAGATAGCTATGCTGAAAATAATCTAGATTTAGGTCCTTAGACCTATTTTGCCCTGCACCGGCCTTTGCCATCCTAATGGAACAGCGTCCTGTTTGTTGGTGTGTATGGCATACTTGATAGACCTGGTGAACGCTCTGAAGAAAGAAAATAACAGGAATATACTCAACTTGTGGAAGTAGAGACATGTGCCTTGGATATTAAAGAAGGTGAATGACAGCCTGTTTCAGCAGAATATAGGCAAAACACCTTTGACTCAGTCACTCAAGCAGGCAAATCATGACAACTACAGATTAAAGTCTCACAGGAAAAGTAATGCTTGTCTTTGGGGCCAACAGTGTTGTGCCAGGCTTTTCAGGGTCAAATTAGGAGTCTGGGATCTTTTAGTGCCGGCCGGTGTTGAGTTAGAGAGCTCCATGACAGGTCCAGTGATGCACTGCTATTCAGCAGCACAGACAGTTTGAGGGTCGAAGATGCTGGGGATGGCAGGTGATGTTGTGCTGGAAGACTTGGTGGCCTCTGGGACAGAGAAATGGAGACTGGTCTTGGGCAGCGAGCTGGCTGGGCTGGCTCAACACAGCATCTGGGTACTGCAACAGCTTGCAGCTTGAAGAAGCTGGTGACCAGGCAGCGGTGTCGATTGGTGATACTAGTAGAATCGGCAGGTCTCAGATGTGTAGACGGCAGAGTTTTGCCTTTAGGGTCAAATACAAATTGCATCTGTAATGGATCTCGAGGTCTATGGCGGCTCCATTGCAGCAGCTTTGGTGGTGCCAATGAGGCCCAAAGTGCCGTCAAGGCTGTTCGGAGTTGTAGAGAGTGCTAGGGGTTGCTTTCTCAGTTTCGTGGTAGCTGGGAATGCCAATCCATGGTGTCAGGGGCTAGGTCAGTCCTTCAATTTGGCACTTCCGCTCCTGGAATTTGATTGGCATCTACATGCTGGACTGACTGCTGCTGGAATTTCTATTCCAGCAGCAGTCAGGAGTATACATGTCACCTTTGAACCTAACCCATGCCACAGAAATGTCTGGTGCTGAGGGTGCTAGGAGAACGTCCCAGCAAAGTCACACTTGTGCACTATAATTTTGGAACACAGCATTTATGAAAGGGGGTCTGATTGGCGAATCTCCCTTTCCAAAACAGAATTTCCTGCTTCATTTTATGTAACAAGAATTAAAAAGGCTAATTCTTTTGGACCTTCAGAGATGGCAATTTCGCACACTGACCAAATGCTTTAAGCTATGGATGGGACGATCACAATTCGCTAAACATTTTGGTGTGAGCGTTGAGGGGTTTCTCTACACTACTTTCCCTTGGAAACTTTCTGCCATTCCCTACCAGGTGCTTCTAGAAAAGTTGACCCTTAGCTATGGCGTCTATGTAGCCATATTCCTCAAGATTCACAAGTGCTCATGAGTCGTGTTCATTACATATTCTCCACACAAGTTCATCCCCCAACTGTTCCTTGCCCTGTGTCTCTCATTCGCAACAAAGCTGAGGGTAGCAGCACAGACAACAGGCCTTACAAATGGAGGGATGAAGGCCTCAGCCTAGTTGGAGTGATAAATGGTGCAGCCATTTTAACCTAACATCCAAATCTCGAAGCTGTCCTAATCAGTATACATGGTTCGTTATTAAAAGCACTTTAATGTTAGGGTAAGTGTTGTGAAAAATGAAATGAGCAGGAAGCATCAGGTGCAATATGTACTTAGCGAAAGCAAGCCTACATCCTTTTATCACAGACACATTTGCCAACTTTAAAGAACCGTGGTCATGCTCTATGCTTTAATGCAAAGCATCCAGTTACCTCACTGGCACTATCAGGGATGTAATTTGGGGGTTGCCAGGGGTAGCAATTGCTACCCCTGGCTCCACCTCTGCTACCCCTAGACCAGTCCTCGCTACCCCTGGGCCACTGGATAAAGAGGCAGTGCCAAGAGCAGATATCTGTGTTGCCCATGAAAAAAGCAGCTGAAGGTGCCACATCATTGTTCACCTGGAATCTAGATTATCTGGAGAAACAGGGATGCCAGAAAAACCACGAGGCCGCCATTACTAACAGGTTGGCAATGAAGAATGCCTGAGTGGTTTGGTCCAGAGGCGGGGCTGTCTGTGCAGCTCATGCCCAGTTCTGTAGCAACAGGACGGGCATGGGGGCTAGGTCTAGCTAGCTGGGAATGGGTAAGAGCAGCCTGCAGTACTCAGTGACAGCGCAGCATGAACGCAAATCTCATCAGTGTTTCTTGTTGTCTGCTTTGCACATCCAGTGAGCGACTGTGCATGTGATGAGAGGTGTGCCCCAGTGGCTTCTGCCACCAATCCTGCCTGGGCACCATGTGACCTGACCCAGATCTGCCAGACCTGCAGCACAGGCACACTGTAGATAGACGCAAGGTGAGATAATTAATTTACATGATGTTGCCCTCCGCCTTTCAAGTAAACCATCTGTTTCTTCATCAGGCAAAACAAAATGTTTTGGAAGGAATGCTCAGGGGCAACGCACTTGCGTTGGGACCAAGAGGATGCAGTGCAACATGTGTTCAGTTCCTGTTCCAGAAAAGGACCCTTTTATTATTTTAAAAATAATGAAAAATAAAATGTGTGATATCATAGAGCTGCAGCTGAGTACATCTGAAAATTAAAAAACCTGCATTCACTGTGACCTGCATCACATCCTTCCCTTCTATCCCCCATCTAACAAAAAACTGTAGGTTACTTACAAAATAAGCAAAAACAAAAAGGTGATAGCTGGAAGGTTTCAAATCATTCATAACCACTGGCACAACTCGGGGCAATCCTCCAGAACATCGTTTTTCTGGTTGGACTTGTGTTGGTCAGTTGCTTTTTGCAGTCTGGTAGGCAATGGATGTCTGTGATTTGGGGTTTAGGCCTTTTTGAGAAGCTCCGTCTATTTACAGTTTAGCCCAAGTGATGTACAATTGTCCAGGTTGTTATGTTGGACATCTGCTTACATTTGCAGTAATTTGATAATATGTGCCTATACACACTGATATTAACGCTACATGCAGTGATCCATTCTTTTATGAAATGTATATCATATTACAGTGATATTGTAATAATATTTGTCTTAGTGTACTGAGGAACAATGCAATGGATTGGCACTTCCTGTTTTGTCAAGGTTGAAAGGTCGTGTGCCATCACTTCCTGTGATGCCACTTGGGGGTGGGTTAAATGACATCACTTCCTGTGATGTCATCATATGTTAAGGGTCATGCGATGTCACTTCAGATACCCCTGGCATTTTGGTGAAATGACGTCCCTGGGTGCTATTTGTCTTTTAGATGGGGGTATTTTGAAGAATTGCAACAGAGGTGGGCTAGACTGTCCATCTTTGAATGATAACCTTGATGATCATTAGAAATTAAAATGGTTACATTTTAAAACGAGCTATTTTAGAACAATTAAAGAAGTTCCTTTTCTAATAATTTCTTTTGCCGATAATACACACAATTTTGCCTGTCCAAACAATCTTCGTTCTTGAAAGGGCCACACTCAGATTAGAAACCATGAACTCATTGTTCTGTGAGCACTAACGCAAGGTTTAATTGTGTTTGCTGGTCACTGAGCCTGTGCATATTTTAAAGTAAGCACAACAAATGAACATACAATAAAAAATAGAAAATAAGAAATAATTGCTGACCATGCAGCCTGGTCCTCAGGCCCCATATAAAGCCTGTCAGAACTCAGCACCACCCAGAGAGCCTGCCCGCATCTCCCTCACTCTCCAATATAAGAACAGTCTCCAGTCTGAAGGCCACATTCCTGCAGGACACCTGCGATGACAATGTATGACTCCAAATACTGGGCCAGCCCCCACCTGATGGAAGATGTCTCTCTTGCTGCAACCCTAATTCTACTTCTAACGATAATTAGAACTCTCTCCCGCCTGTCTCATGCCCCTCCTTCAAGAATTTTACCTGTATACTGGTAGATGGAGACCCCCCACCGCCCCACTAGATCCCCCGGCGGCCCCAGATACATAATAAAAATCAATGTAGGCAATCCTGGATCCTGGAACACCCCAGCGGTCACAGGGGGAGGAGGGATACATGACTGCTCCAGTCCGACAAGTTAATTAGTACCCTGAATGGGGGCGCCAGCCAATCAGATGGTTTGAAATGTGGGCTGAATCTCCAAATGTTAGCCCGCATTCCAAGCCATCTGAGGGCCACCTCCCCTGCCCGCCAAAGCCTGTCAGAAATCCACACCACCCACAGAGCCTACCCGCATTTCCCTTACTCTCTGATATAAGAACTCCAAATACTGGGCCAGCCCCCACCTAATGGAGGATGTCTCTGTTGCTGCAGCCATAATTCTACTTCTAACCATAAATAGAACTCTCTCTCGCCTGTCTCATGCCCCTCCTTCAAGATATCTGCAGTGGTCGCAGTGTACGAAAAGAAGTAGTGGAACTATGCTCCCTGCTGCCTGCACTGCTCTCCACAAACCCCATCACCACGCGCCCCCTCCCACGCACAATACAAACCCCAAAACACAGGCCTACTGTTTAAGGGAACGTCAGTGCAGTGCACTGAAAGTTCAAGTTTCAATCCTACACTTTTATTTTAAAACGAAACCATTCTGGAAAGTATAGGAACGGCAAAACCTGATTAAAAGAAGTAGAGGAGCACCGCTCGCGACCGCGCCAACCCACTTCGTCCATTGGATATGTGCGTTTGCTCTATGGTCGCTCTGCTGTCAGCAACTGCTGGGATGACCCTAGCAGCCATGCACCTGACATCAGGACTCTTCAGCCATGGAGATCCTGTTCAAAGGCGTGAGTATGTGAGCGTGGCAGACGCACTGACACCACCAGTGACACTTCACTGCCTCCGCCACCTTGCATAGGGGTGGTCTCTCATTGGTTCCGTGTTGTTCCGGGGTGTTCTTCCTATGAGCATTGGTGTAGCCAGAAGTTCACTACAGGGTGGACCTGCACTCGATACACGTGGGCTAAGGGCAGGAGTGTCCACAAACTAAGGGGGATATATGCATTTAATCAGAGGGGTTTCTTTTGCATCACACGTGACTAGGTCCCGGTCTGACCTTTTATGGTCTTTCGTCGTGCATTGCAAACAACAGATGTGCATAGTACCCAACGAAATGGCACTCACTTTATGAACTATGCAAGCATAATAGACAGAAAGGAGCCTCCCAGAATTCCTACCTATAGATGCAGGTCATCAAAGATCTCTGGAGATCTACATATTTGTGAACCTGGCCACATGGGATCAACCCTCTCAATTACTCAAAGCCCCTTGTTACCTAACAGAACGTTTTACTAGAAAAATCTCCACTAGACCATCAAGAACAGCCAGTCCCAATTGCCTGCTAGTGCCCAGATTTAAACTGACCACTATTGGAGGGTCCAGCTTCCCAGTCAGGGCAGCTCAACTTTGGAACTCCCTACCTCATGCTCTTAGATCCGACCAAACGTTCAACAAATTCAGAAAGAACATAATAGAATGGCTCACCGAGAATGCTCTGTAACCCGCATTCGCCCCACGCAGCCTCTGCATGTACTGTACTTATATAGATTTGCTATCATGTAAAACGCCAGCTATATGATGACCTGCTTTCTGCACACCGTATTGTACATGCACTTTACTGCCTTAACTTCACCCTGTGGAGCCAAGAAAACTGTTTTTACCATGCTCTGTATATCTGTAACTTCCGTAACCAAGCTGTAAGTCCTCTTGTCTTATGCGCCCTGCTACCTTAGGGTCCGGTGCGCACAATAAATAAACAAACAAACAAACAATTGCTCTCCCATCCTACAGCTCTCCCCGGCATTCTGTCTCTGTATCACCCTCCTTTCTTGTACAATGCTCCAAAGCTTGGTAGCTACGTTTATAAAACCACATGCATGTAGGTACATGATAATCTTCTGGCACACAATAGAATCATTTTGCATTATTAAGCTATTAATGCAAACAAACCACTGCCCACTGTTCTCACCCAACAACTCAGTTCACGCTCTTGGTTTATAAAAACAAAATGAAATGGCGCAGCAGAGCTCTCAAATGCTATTTTGAAAGTCCAGGTATTGTTAGCACGAGTCATTTTGCATTGCTCTACACTTTTTAAATACAGGGGCACAAATACCAGTAAGCAATATGAGGTGAGCCTAAAAGCTAAGACTGGTTCATTATTTGCCAACTAGCATGGGACAAATTGAGATCCTGCCCAATGGGTTTCAGTGTTTTCAAGAGCTGAACACACCACAGAGCCTGTGCGATAAGGTCACATGCCCCTGGTCATTACAAGCACACAGCTTGAATTTACGCATAATGTGCATAGCTGTTTGTCAAAAAAGTTAAAACGTTTTTGTTGTGGATCAATCTGACAAACGCCCACCCTTATTAGCTGTCAGTGATCACTTTAAATACAGATCCCTCCCATGCCCTACCCTCTCTAAGCCACTGCCCCCAGGGCAGGTTGACAGTCACTTAATGTGGAAAAAAAGCTGTTTTGTTATATTGACTTAAACTTTGCCTTCCTTACACTATAACCCCAAAATACACAACGAATCCCTTTGCAGCAGTGCACACGCCCAATTAACTTTTTTTACCATTGCATCTAAGAAGCATGTTCTCTTTGCTAAATTCCAGGAGGAAACTGATAACATTGGAACTGATATACATGGTAAGATGAATTCTGCATTCCTGTATTTTCCAAGAAAACTGTTTCCCACGTTAAGCTTAACCCCATACATGTGGTTCAGTTTATAAGGGGCGCACTGTGTATGTCCATGTCTTCTTGAAGCACAAATGGTATTCATAATAAAATTGTACGACTTCTTTCTTGGAGGTAAACAGGCCGCATTTTAGTACAGTAAATTCTTCAGAGATCATGACGGGGACCACACGTGCTTTTTACATCAACCATAATCGGTTACCATGACCATGACCCTAGCATCCCTGCCGCCTATCCAGCTGCCTATATGGCCTACTAGCTGTCTGAGCTGTACCAAGGTTAACTGAAGAATCCAAATGCCCAGCCAGACAAACGCCCAGCCTGGGCAGCATTTCCTCCCAATGGGCAACCCGACGGGCCACCCCCAGAGTCCACGCCTGGCTCACCCATTGGACGCGGGTGGACCCCTCAACCCACAACCCGGGTACCAAAATCAAAGTTCATCTTGTTCAACATTTGGGCATGGCACAAACATTTTCATAATCGATTGTGTAGGTCCCCGTCAACAGCGCCAACCAAATGCGACACTCAAACAAACGCAGTATAATTGCACACACAGATCTTCAAAACACAATTGTAAATGATCAATATCCCAGTTCATGGCTAGATCAAAGCTGCCATCATAGGGGGTGGGGCGGGTGGGCAATCTTCTTGTGGGCAGTGGGAAAGAGGATGCGACCGTGTCTTAGCCCCATTTTATGCGGCAGCCCACCAGATGCAGGTGTGGACAGACCTGCACCTTCCATTCCCGCACACCTCCCCCTTTTTGCCACCGCGGAAGTCCAACTAGCAGCGGCCCTGCCTGGCCCATGAGTCAGCTCCTAAGGGCGCCGTTCTTGTAGGACCATGGCGTGCCACCATCTTCCTTCTTGGCATCAAGCCCCCTCCTTTTTTTTCTGGGCCAGGATTTCTATATAGAATCTACTCTCTGCCCAGCTTTGGGCATTGGTGTCTGTAAAGATCTGGGTTCCCAGTGATGGCTCTGACATCTGGTGATATTCTAGTTGTTCCTTTACTGAATTTCCAGTACATCTTTTAAGGTTTATCTAGTCAAGTTCATCTGAGCCTATAACAACATGCACCGGCATCCTCTGAGGTAGGCTGCATAACTCCAACAGACTCACTCAGAACTCCCAACCATACATCAACATTCTCACAGGCTGCATTCCATGTCACTCACCCAACATTCCACTCATACTTACAAAAGCAACAAGGAAACCAAATCACTACAGTGTCCTGTCTCCTGGTAATAAAGCCTTGATGTTTCAGTAGGTTCTGGTGATTCAGATTGATAAACTATCCAGAAATGTCCCAGGCCACAGTGTTCCCACACACGCACGTAACAGTGTGGAACATGGCAACTGCGCGCTAAACAGTGCCCTGCGGGCAACCTGCTGCTAAACGTATGGGCATGTTTACATCACGATCTACCGATTCCTTACAATGCGTCATAGGTATCGGCTCCCAAAATGTTAATTAGAAGACGTGTCAGAGCCTGTGTGCAAACAAAATGGCTTCTCATGTATCATTGGTGCCATGGTTATTTAATCTGGCACGGCTCATGCCGATGAGTCGGCCTTCAGAGTTTAAGCCAAGAAGTTGTGCCAATTTGCGCCCGATCACTCAGATGACTCAACTCTACATCACTTGCCCAGCCCGCGGACTCGGATTGCACAACGGGTGTTAGTCATCGCATTCAATTAAAAATCAACGAAATGCCATACCTGCTACCTTCTTTGTATTTTTGGAAGAAATGCCATACCTGGTTTACCCAGCTGGCACAGCCGTTGGATTAGTTTGCGCCGAACACTGGCAATTGGATAAAGGTTCCGTGTGTTTGAACAGTGGTCAAAGGATGGGAATTCTGACGTCACAATAAGAGAGCAGTGCAAACGCGGCCGATTGTGTAACTTCACCTGAGTCCACTCGTGCAAAATCCGGTACTCAGCACTTTAATCGAAGCAAAATGGTTACATTTCTTTTGACCACATTTTTTTACAGCAATTTTTACTGCAAATAAGGGTAGGAGCCAGGTCTATAGAAGGGGAGCGTGGGGAAATGCGGAGGGAGTGTGGACGGTGGCCCTCCGCATTTTTCAGTAAAAACATTTGCTCAAAAAAAAGTCGACCATTTTACGAGGGAGCAAAAAAATTGATTGTCTAATATAGATCAGGAAATTCAAGGTGGGTTTCCTGTCCACACTTGCTTCCGAAAACGCAAATCAGGGCCATCCCGGTTGCACTACTGTCTATTTATTTATTTATTTATTTAGCCGTTTTATAATGCGTGGACCTGTCCTTTTCGGAGTATCAGGTGACCATACAACATATCAATTAGAAATGCATACATACCCTAGTTCCGAAACATTGAATTTACCATGAACACGAATGAATACCCCAAAATAAAAATAAATAAATATATAGAACGTCCAGGATGGAACGAAAACAGAATATAAAGCAAATAGATGTTTCATATAACAGCAAATCCACTGTCAAGATATTGCTCTAAAAAAAACAACAACCGGAAATGGAGCATTTATAGCCCAAATATTGAGTAGTTAATAAAGTCTTCACTTCTTAGTAGCGATCTAAAATGCAAAGAACTAGTTACGATTTCCACAACACAGGCGCATAATGAGGGAATATATGTGTTCCGTTTATCCCTCTATTTGCACGATATGATATGATATGACATTTATAACGTTTCAAGGAGCGACTGTGAAATGTCCATCTTTGAGTCTTTGTTAATCCTGGTCATCTGCAGACCACCTGAACTTCTTAACGTTTCAGCCGCACAGGTGCCTCACTGACTTACATGTAAGGCTTTGAACATATGTTCTTCGCATGACAGCCAATGCAAGGCTACCAATACTGGCGAGGCAGGGTCAAATGGCCTCTTTCTAAACGTGTATTTCAAGGCTGGTGGAAAAGCTCTCTTTAGCGGGTGTGAGGCCGTTTTTCAAACATGATCAATACAGCAATAGGTTTTTTGTTTTAGTTTAATGGGTACATGACATTTGCACATTTTTCTTTGTTACGTGCGTTACATTCGCCCCATGCGAGCAGTGAAGTGAAGCTTGAGCAGAAGCTCTCGAATGTTCTGCCGATTGCCCAATTCAGTCAAGTAGGATTTAAGGAGCTCGGCTTCTTGACTGCGAGACAAACTTGAGCTAAACCTGGCTGTTCAGGGATGTTATTTAAAAGTCTGAGGCCATCCAAGCTTTGTCGGATGTGAGAGGTCCCTCCACACAGCTGGACATCAGCGGTAGATGACAACCTCATATATAATTGAATGTTGCCTGTATACTGGTAGATGGATACCCCCCACCGCCCCACTAGATCCCCCGGCAGCTACAGATACATATTAAAAAACAATGGAGACAATCCTGGATCGTGGGGCATCCCGGCGGGCAGAGGGGGAGGAAGGGTGCCTGACTGCTCCAGTCCGACAAGGCAATTAGTACCCTAAATAGGGGAGCCAGCCAATCACGTGGCTTGAAACACGGGCTTAATCTGCTGATATTAGCTAGTTAGTTGGTTTGGCATTTATATAGCACTACGAACCCTCAGGTATCTGAGCACTGCTTATTACCCACGGTGTGTGGTGCTCATTTATCGACCTCGGAAGGATGAAACGCTGAGTTTGGCGCTGCCGGGATCCGAACCTGCGTTCGCAGGCTCTGCACTGATGTCAAAGCGAGCGCTCTACTCTCTACTCGCTGTGCCACTTAGCCTTCATTCCAAGCCACTTGATGGCTACCTCCACCACCCCACGGACCCCTTTTTTAAATCATCCTCTCTGCCCACTTACCCCATTACGGCGAGGGCCATGCAAAGGGAAAAGGGGCTCTGTACGGAGCCCCGCCTGCCCTTTCCATGGCAGCCATCTTTGAACATTCTTTTCGTTCCTTGAACTGATCGCCGCAAGGCGACCCTTTGACGGAATGAAAATACTTTCAATCAGGCCCATACCAGACTATGGGACGGGTGCTAATAGCATTAAGCACCAGTTCCTAGGGCTGGAACGGGTGCTAACGGCCCGGGCCCCTGTTAAATGCCCTCGCTTTGCTTGGGCCTTTAACTTAGGCAGCTGGGTCGTTACCACCCGTTCCGGCCCCTGAGACAGGTCTTTAATGCCATATTATGTTCAGATAAGATAAGAGAAAAAACAGTCCAGGATTCTACCCACCCCAGTCCAATGAACCTTGAAAAGATGCTCCGGAGTGCACTGTGGTTGACTTTTCTAAAATCTGCCCTAGAGATCCAGAAGCACAAATAGTCAGGCTCCACCCGGATACAGTATCTGCTATGCATCATCTGGTAGGTGGAAACCTGACTGATAAGACTGTAGCAAATCAACTTCATCAAGATTACTCAAAGGGGGACTGCAACAGGCTTCTCAATGATCTTCTCCAAACATTGAGGTCTCTAATGCGCTTGACGGTCTCTCATTATCAGGGATCAAGGGTTGCCTTCTTCAAAAAATGGGAGACTGCAGGCAGCTATCAGGTCGGATGGAATGAAGCTCTGCGGTATGAAGCATTAACAACTAACAACAAAGGCGCCAAGGACCCACCCTGTATCTGCTTCATAATATTAGACTTCAGGACATCATCCACATAAGAACTAAACTGTAAGACCTGAAGTATTGAACCCAGACCTTCCATATCTAAGTCCTCTTTGCTGAATTAATTTCCAATTCCCTTGCTCATCTAACTTTTTGTAACTGCAGCAAGAGTTCCCTGTTCCCTAAGTTCCTCCCCTGCTTCTCTATTTCCCTAAAACCATTTTACTGTCATTGTTATGATTACAATGTGCAGATTCAACAAACACAATGATACAATGGACCCTTACCTGGAAAGAGGTGTGTCTGCTGAAGAAGTAGGGGAGACTTCCACACTCCACACCAGTCACTGGGGGTTGGTACCAGTGACGGGGTGGAGCCGGGGAAACTATCCTAGGGAATACATCCAAAGTACTCTGGTGGGTATTTCCTGGAGAGTCCGGAGAGTTGACAGCAAGAGTAGAGGCTCTTCAAGACTCAATGTGAATCATCAGGGTTATGTTGCCCACTGACCGAATTCTGGCTTGGAGACTCAAAAGGAAATAACTCCTATGAAAGGCGTAACAAAAATATCCCCCAAGAAGCACGGAGGGTTGAATCAGCAGTAGGAGGCTAAGGACACTAACACGGAGACCTGTGTGCTCTCAGCATGCCATTTGGAGCAATAGCACAAGTAGACAATAGAAGATTAATGAGAGGAGGCAATGGGAGGACCCGCTGTCCAGTAACAGGAGCGTTGCTAGGAATATTCCATGCAAGAGAGACTCTCGCGGGTAAGGTACTGTGAACGCACGGCAAGGGAAAGTGCTGCTGCATTGCTGTCGGAGGAAGGGCAACAAGTGGTAAATAAGGAAAGCAGGCAAGGCGCGAGAGAACAGGTGTCGGTTCGGGAGCCTTTTCACTGGTGAACGTGTTGCGCAGCAGCTCTGGGATCCAGAAGTGGTGAACCAGGATCTTAAACGTGCGGTTTTAATTGAGAAACATGAAACACGGGATGTATACAAGACCAAGACTTGGGCCGCAGAATACAATAGGCCACAAGACCTATAACAGCTTGGATGGAGAAAGGTTCAAAGTAGAGTGGTGACAACTTGGATGGGACAAGATGTCTAGGAAGGAATTGGGATGCCAACCATACCTTGTCCCTTATCTGCATTACTGGAGCCTTGGATCGTTTCTTGTCCGCATGTTTCTTTTGTTGTTCTCTGGAAGCGGAGAGAGCGACCAGTGCCTTTTTGTGCCCATCCTGGATGTTATCTATCATCTCGTCTACAGCAGGACACTTAACTGTAGATGACATAACGGTAGGTATACTGGAAGGGTGATAACCATAAGTATAAAAAAAGGGGGAAGTGTTGATAGAACTGTGGAGAGTGTTATTAAAGGAAATTTCTGCCAGTGGAAGTAGTTCTCTCCAGTCATCTTGAAGGGCTGAGACTAAACAGCATAGATAATGTTCAATTATCTGATTGCGTCTTTTAGTCTGGCCATTGGACTGAGGGTCAAACATGGAACTTAATGTATGCTGTATACCTAGGGTCTGTGAAATACCTCAGGGTATCTCACATAACAAACTTCGAGAAACCCTTACTCAGGTGGCCAATGAAAGGCTGATTCACTGAGATCCCAACTCTAGGGGTGAAAAAGCTCACCAGGATGGGGGAACCCAAGGTTGTACTCAGGTTAATAACCCAATGGAGCCGAGGGAATAGGAGAGGAGCATGAAGTCTCTGAGGCTTTTGTAGGATATAACACTTCTACCTCGCCTCCTCCCATTAAATCTCTTCTACCCAGATCAAAAGACCTCTCCATCCAGAACCAATCCCTTAAGATCTCCAACCCACATGCAGCCGAAGATTATCCATCTCAGACTCCCTGTTTCCCTACGTCCTACTTGAATATTCCCAGTCATTTTCTGTCCCGTCCCTCTGATTATTATTTCCCACACTCCCAACCTGCTCAGGCAAAATACTACTGTTCCCACAGTCCCTCTTGTTTTTTTCACGATCCTAGCTATTCCCGTTTGCCTCACAAACCCGCCGACTTATTTCAAACCCCCCCAAAACCCACCCTTCCAAGTTCACCAAAAAACCCTCTAATACGAGGGTTGTAATCCCATATAGCACTGTTACACCATCCTAACCTTTACAACAATCTGACACTCTAACCCCCCTTTCCACCCAAACCCCTTTTTGCCCCATGAAAGATGACCGACTTATGAAGCTTTTTACCTGACATGTCCCGACACAAGGGTCAGGCAGAGTCAGGCAGAGTCAAATAATTAATCAGAATCACACCCACCTGACGGCCCTTTACTTACCCCACAGAGATAGAAAGTGGAGCAAGAGAGCACAGAACGAGCAAGGCAAACCACACGACGAGACAGCTATCCAAATCCAGCAGTTCAAGAGGAGGAGAAAGGCGGCAAACATTGAGAGGCTGGAGAGGTGATACACAACCTTGCCCTTTTCGACAACACCCTGCAAAACCTCTGCAGAAGGAATCATAAGACTGAGGACAATAGACCATGTGTTGCAGCAGATGTCAACGGTACACGCAGCGCATCAACACTGATAAGCCGTAGCGAGGGAGACTCCTGCTACCATGGTACCGGCCATGACTCCAGTTACAAGGAAAGCCAAGCGGTTCATCAAAGGCGTTGATTTGAAGGGAGAGCTGATAAGAACCGGGCTGTGGTGAATGAAAGTCGCAAAGTGAGAGAAGTTCAAAGAACTGTAAAATTGTAAAGGGGAGCTGCAGAAGGGGACCAGCACCACGTGGGTGCTAATCCGAGAAACTCTGGCCGATCCCCGTTTGAGTGAAGCTACAGTTACCAGAAGGCTGTAGGAGAGTCACCAAGATAGGTCAAAGTCGTCATACAGGAGGTCAAGCAAAATCCCTGTACAGTCGAAAGCCTTTGACCTAAGAACTATAAGAAAGCAAGGGAAGTGAATCCCACAGACATTGAAAACAAATGTGAATGTGAAGGTGGCAAGAGTGAACCCGGAAGAGGGATGCGGACAAAGAGGGGGCAAAGTCTAAAGTCCCAAGAAACAGTGTGTTGACAAACGTGAACCTGGTAGAGGGATGTACATTAGGAACTGTTGGAAAAGACATTAAGATTTATGAACGAAGAGAAAGCCATAGTGAAACCGGTTGAGGGAGGATGAAAGCAAAGACGGATCGGTGCCCAGAAGAGGGGGACCCAGGGGTGAAGCCATCACCCAAGAAATATGTAGAACAGAACTTTGTGTTTGTTAGTCGTTTTTTTTGTAAACCTATCAGGCCCTCTGAACCAGGAGACTCAACCACCGAAGGCATTGATATCGATAGGTACTGTTTTAGGATCCAAGCATGGAAGATGGAGATCCAAGGGGGTGAAAAACTATCACCCAACATCACAAGTAACAAGGGCAGCGCCCAGAAGAGGGGGACCCAGGGGTGAAGAATTCTCACACTCAGTAAAACCAGGAAACAAACTTTCACTTTGTTTAAGGAACTTTTTGTTTTGTTATTTGAACATGTCATGTCCTCAAAGGCAAGAGAAGACAAACGAGACTTGGCCATCCATCGACGGCCCTGATAGTTGCAAGTGAAACTGTCATCTCGTGCTGGGGAAGCTCGAGAGTGTACTGTGCTCCAAGATCCCACCTTACCCTGTGCTCAAAACGTGGGGAAGGGAGACCCATGCTACTGCATCCTGACATATTTTTTGTGAATACTTCCTTCTTTTCTTGAAAACTATCCCACACCCTTTTTGTATTAGTTGTAAGGTTTGGCAACAGGTTTCTTAGCATAGGCCCTTTTTATTTGACAAGAAGCCACAAGGACTGCTTTATTTTCATTTGATGGTGGACGCTTGCTCCCATCTTAGATTTAGGTTTAGATCAGGTGTTTTTCCAACCTGCACATAGTTTAATAAACACCCTTGAACTGTGATCACTTGTGTCTGTCTTTACTGTTGCCACCATGAGTTCCTTAAAGGTCTTACATACCAAGGTCCAGAATCTGGAGGTGTATTGAGATCCCCTATCCATATGATGGTATCTGGGAGACCGTGTAGAGAGAAAAAGTAGAATGTAAGAACAGATTGGCCATTTGAGATGCAGATGGAATTTGGGGTACAGACACAAAATGAGCCATTTTTGTGAAGGAATCTACCGTCACCATAATTGTGCTGTGACTGTTAGAGGGTGGACGATCTACAATAAAATCCATGGATATTTGTTGCCATGTCTTGCAGGGAAGATTGTGTTGAACTATTAACCCAAACGGCCGATGATGAGGATTCTTTGTCTGTACGCAGGTGGTGCATGCTGCCACATAGTCTTTTACGTCCCAAGAAATGTCTGGCCAACCAAAAATCTTGTGATATCAAGAATTGAGCAACGCTAACCCCCAGATAACCGGCGTTGACGGTATCATGGGCCATACCAAAGGCTTCTTTTCTTAGATTCTCTGTCCGAATAAACACTTGTTAGTCGTAGAAGTAGAGACCATTTTTAAAGGACAAACCTAAATCCTTCATCTGTTCCTGGACATTATTGGAATGGTCCTGGGTTTCTTTCTGAAGTATAGTGAGGTAGACTGTTACCAGAAAAATTAATGAAGAATCAGGAAACATTACCGCCTGAGTATCTGTAGACTTGGGGGAAAGGGCATATGCCATGATATTGGACTTTCCCGGGACAAAGGTGAAGGTGATTTTGTAAGAGGAAAAGAAGTTAGCCCATCTTGGCCGTCTACTGTTTTGAGTCTCAGTATGTTGTAGAACTCGTAGGTTGTGGTGATCAGTTCGGACGTCCATTGGGAACAGGGAACCCAAAAAAGAGATGTTGTCATTCTTGAAATGCTTTTTTTATGGCTAACAGTTCTTTCTCTAACACTGTGTAGTTGATCTCTGAACGTGTCAAGGTTTTGGAGAGATACGCGATGGGGTACTCTTCTCTTTTTACTACGGCGTGTTTAAGAACTGCCCCTAAGGCATTGTTGGAGGCATCTGATTCAACGATGTATGGTTTGCTCTGGTCAGGTACGTACTTCGTCTTTTAGCTCATCGTTGAGGCCTCATCAAAAAAATGTAATGTACTCATCGTCAAACCATGCTGTTTCATGTGCCAGTTGTTTAAACTGGGTTAAATACATTAAAGTATCCATCTGCCCTTGTTCAAATCCAGAGCAGAAATCACTATTTCTTGTCTCCCAAACATGGTGCAGAGACTATTAGTGAATACAGGATATGAATCTAAGATGTGATTTTTTGTTGTCACTAAAGGAGTTGCCCAGGCCAACGCTCCTTCAGTGAGGTTAGATATCATATGGCCTACCTTGGTTCTGTCGGTGGGAAAATAGGCAGCTTTAAAGGAGAATTGAACCACACTGGAATGTAGAAATTCTCTCAGCTTATTGGGGTTCCCATCATATTTACCCGACGGAAGGCCCTCCAGCGGTACTCCATAGGCATCGGGGGATGAGCAATCATCTGCCTTAATACAGTATTTTCTGCTTTACGGTTTTGTACCTCTGTGGTCAAGTTTTGCATGACAACAAGTAACTTCGGGTCCATTTAGAATTTTAGGCATTGCTTTCTGTTATGATTGTAATGCGCAGATAACAAAAAACTCAATGATACAATGGACCCTTACCTGGAAAGAGGTGTGTCTGCTGAAGAAGTAGGGGAGCCTTCCACACTTCACACCAGTCCCTGGGGGTTGATACCAGTGATAGGGATAAAATCCAAAGTACTTGAAGAGAGGGTTCCAAGAATGTCCCTCCTTACCCCCAGGAACTTGATGGAATGTAGAGCCAGGAGTGCTTGAAGGCACCCATCTTCTTTCAGACAAATCCCAAGTACACTGTTTGATGACATGTACACAGAAAGTTATCCCCTCAACTAGCCATACAGACCAAAACCAGTGCATATTCTTACAGGTATAGGGGAAGAAACAGAGATCGTGGATGGGAATACCCTAATGGACAGTCTCAAGTAAGCACCAAGAAGCCACGATGCTGATGTCATTAGTGACACCACGACAAAGCAGTTTTAGTCATGAAACACACACACGCACTCCTGCACCGCATTACACGAGCACACATTCGCATAGACAAAGAACATGCTTACACAGTTCTATAGCTAGAGGACAGATACAGATACATAGTGTCACAGCTTTATTATTCTTCTCATTAGCCAAATGCAGTAATGCAAAAACAGAACCCAACAAGAGATCCTGAGCAAGCTTGCAGATGCTTAAGGCAATTAACCCTATGGAACTACAGGATTGTATATGGAGCCTGGTAGGACCATCTGTGACTAGCTTATATGTTACCTAGAATAACATGAGCATCTCGAAAAATTGCAGAAAGCCTCAAGCCACAGAGCACAAGACGAGAAGAGCTGATTCAGGCTGCACGGAGTGCAAGGTCAGAGATAAACGGTCGCATTCCAAACATTAGATGACAAGAGACCAGGGAATAAATCCTCATAAATGCAGACTCAAGAGCTCGATTTTGTGGTCTACGAGCATGTGATGCAGCCGAGCCAGACAATGGTTATTCACCCGGGGTGGGAAAGCAGAGCCGATCTCAGAAAACCAGATGAGGAGTGAAACAAGTGTTGCAAACGTAGGAGCGCACTCTCATAGACAAAGGTGGTACACTACCAGTTACAATACAGACACATACTTGTTCCACATCACCTTGAAGAGGTGCACAGAGAGCTGAGAACCAAATCGAGTGCCAGGTCTGAGCAGATCCGCTCTAGCCAATCAAAGAATAGAAACTCAGGGATGGACGGCAAGGGCCAAGAACCAATGGTAAACCCATTACTCTGCAACAATGTAATAGTTTATCGGGGACGGGACAGGCCAGACACCTCACTTGAAAGGATCAGTAGAATAACCTCTATAGGGTACTTCCATAAGTATTACCACTTTCGCTACCCAATCATTTGTCATGATAGTTTTTTGGAGGAAGGGCCCAGGGATGACATAATTTGTCCTCAAAACTGGAACGCACACCATGGAATACTGAGATGTACTGGAGAATCTGATTGTCTTGTATGATCCCTGTTGGTTTTGTGCAATAAACCGCAGTTCTAACTTGCCGTTGGCTGAGTTCTCTGTTTATTCTGGGGTAGGGTGTCGGGCCCTTGAGAGACTGGGTGACCCCCAGACGACCTCTGGCATACCTGGGAGAATTACCCCAACATACTCCGGTGGGTATTTCCTGGAGAGTCTGGAGAGTAGACAGCAAGAGTCTAGGCTCTTCAAGACTCAATGTGAATCATCAGGGTTATGTTGCCCGCAGATTGAATGCTGGCTTGGAGTCTCAAAAGGAAATAGCTCATATGAAAGGTGCAACAAAAATATTCCCCAAGAAGTACGGACGGGTAGAATCAGCAGTAGGAGGCTAAGGACACTAACACAGAGACCTGTGTGCTCCCAGCATGCCATTTGGAGCAATGGCACAAGAAAACAAAAGGAGATTAATGAGAGGAGGTAGCGGAAGGACCCGCGGTCAAGTAACAGGAGCGTTGATGGGAATGCTCCGTGCAAGATAGACTCTCATCGTTAAGGTACTGTGATCGTGCGGCACGGGAAAGGGCTGCCATGACGCTCCCAGAGGAACAGCAGCAGAAAGCCGGCAAGGCGTGAGAGAAGGCTTGTCGGTTTGGCAGCCTTTTCACTGGTGAACGTGTGGCTCAGAAACTCTGGGATCCAGAAGTGGTAACTAGTTGCACGCTGGAAATCGTAGTCGGAGGCAGGCCTCCCATGATGAATTAGCACATAAAAGGAACGTTAAGAAAGGCAAGTCTAGGCATAAATGTAGGTGGGAAGGGCGAAATAGAAGTAACTAAGAATATACAGGAAAGCCAGGGAGGAAACGAATACTGGTAGTAGCGTTTGAATCAAGGTAGAAGCAATGCGTTGCATTGTAGGAGAGGAAGCTATTTATGCACGTGCACTATGTTGGCAAACTTCTGGATTGTGTGGAAAATGTCGGCAGCCATCTTGCAAAACACTAGTCTGAGGCTGTGAGTTAGATCCTGTGACCCATTTGGACGCAATTATGGAAGGGGCAGGTACAGCTCTTATGCCTCTCCTTCTCCACTTCAACATAGGGACCATGTAGAATAGCGATGCATGACAGTCATTGAAGGACTGATTATATTATAGTCATAGGGCCTCATTATGACCCTGCCGGTCCGGAAAAAACGGTGGCGGTAAATCCGCCGACACCGTTGTTTCCGGACCAGCTCATTCCGAGTTCTGCAGGTGGAAGGTGTCACTCCCGCCAGGTCTGACCTGGCGGGAGTATCGCCACCCGCCTGCAGGCGGAAATGGAAACACCGGCTCCGTCATAGACGGAACCAGTGTTTCCATTGTCCCCATCCCATGTAGTCCTATGTGGGAATGGGGATTTACGGTATTCCGCCTCCGGAATTACCGGATCACTGGGGTTGTAATGCCCCAGTGATTCCGGCAATCAGGGAGGCCGAATGGTATTTCGGGTCCGGTGGCAGCCTGCCAGTTTTTCTGGCACGGCTACCGCAAAACTCGTAATGAGGCCACAGTCTCTTTTTCAGGCGTAGAACATTTCTTTTCAGGAAAATACTGACAAACAAATTACCATAGTTACTCATTCAACAGCAGGGAACATCTATATAGCCACAGATGTTACCGCCATCACAAAATAAGTTACGTCCACATGGAGAATGCCAAATTCGATCTATGTCGTTTCTTCAAATCTGCCTTTTCTTTTCACCCACTTCTGTGCAATTGCCCCTTCGTTTTCCTTCTCCCATCTTATCCTGCCCTCTTGGCCCCATCTTTTGCCATCTTTCTGCCACCCCTTTCAATTTTTGGCACATTCCCATGTTCGGAATGAGGGTACATGTTGTTCATCATCGACGTACCAGGTTTCACGAAACAACGTATGCCAGTCCAATGGTCAGTGCTTGCAGAAGCGAAATATGTTATGTTATGTTATTTAATTTGTAAAGCACACCAGGTAGCCTAGGGCTTAAGGGCGCTGAAACATAAAGAGACAAAAACATTCACGGACACGAAGGGGAGGATAATGGTATAGATCGGGAGGAGACAGGATTCAGAAGAAAAAGGAGGTGGCAATGAAAAATTAAGAGAACAGGGCCGTTTTTAGTCCCTTCTTAACTTCCGTCGAGGTTGTGGCTCGTAGGATGGGAGTGAGAGAGTTCCAAGACTGAGGTGCTGCAGACACAAATGCAGCATCTCTTGATTTCTTCAGCTTAAGACGAGGAACCAGAAGGGTATAAGATTCATCAGATCTAAGATTTCTGATGTTTTGCTTGGGGATAATGAGTTCTTTCAGGTAGGCGGGCATGGTGCCATGCACACATTTTTGTCTGATAAGAAGCAGTCTGAATGAAACCCTGGCCTGAACAGGGAGCCAATGCAGGCTTCTACGCGCCTCTGAGTATCGGATTCTCTGTCTTTTGGTGCGCTGTATTTGTAACAGGATCTGCCAAGAGAGAGAATCAAAGGGGGAAATGATCAGACTAGTCTAAAGGGAAAGGCTAACAAGAAAACAACAGACTTTTATGAGAAATAATAATGTGGAAAAATGGTCCTGTTCCTATGTGTAGTTTTTAGTTTGGGGTATTAGGTGCCCCTTGCGACACCTATAAAGCCTAAACGACAGCAGTAGAGTAAAGATAGGGAGAAAGAGAGGCATTGCTAGGGGGAAGCTGTGGGTACCAAAGTGACTGCCAATGTTTTCACAAAGCAGTCCTTTGTAACCTAGGGCCTGATTCACCGAATGTTTTCCTATGGGGTCGCGCCATTATACAACTTTTCTGTGCTTCCGGCCCTTAATGACTTAACTGGAGTTGCAAACCCACAGCTGGTGTGATAAATACATCTTAACCAGGTTACCTTCTGCCCCTCCATTTATAAGTACTTTGCCTGTCCCTCACTGAAGTCCTGTTAAAAACAAGCATTGGCAGTATATTCTTATTGTATAAGCGCCTAACAAGCAAACAATAAATAGTTTTGGCTTGTGTATAAATATTAGACATTTGCCAGGCACTGTTATTAACTGCCCAGGAGCCCGCGCCATTTTGCACCTGCTACCATCAATAGCTAGTAAATACGAGTAGGGCAGTGCCTTGCAAGTGCTCTCATGCGTAGTACGTTGCGGTCAGTGCACGATCAAAATACTTTGTGTTGCAGCATAACATTTGTCAGGGTTCGGGTTGGGTGAGATGGTACCCATCCTTAGTCAAGCGTCTCGCTCGCACATTTTAAAGAGAGGAGAGTCCACACAAAATCAGTCCAGAGTATGTCACAATACGATGTTGTCCCACAGGGATGTTGCTTGGTCTGGATAAGATCCGGGGCTACGCTATTGTCGGGACTGCCGGGACTCGGGGCTAGCTAGCCTTTTGTTTGCAGCTCCTGGGCTTCTATCTGGGGCTACAACCAAAAGAACCGGGACTATAGAACCCTCAGTGCAGCCCCTCCCCCCAGCAACGCGTCTGTCGTCCCAACCTCTGCCTGTCCAAGGAAGACATGTCAATATCAAGATGTGGCCGGGATAGCAATACTGACTGATACATGCACTACTCTTTCCACAGTCACCACAGCTGCCATACGGGCACACAGCCATTGAGGTTCAACGGGCAGACTTAACAATGCGCAGGAAGGCTGGAGGCAGTCACCCCGCCAGCGACCCTCCACTGCCCCTGAACCCCTTGCAGACAGGTCCGCCAGCTTAGGTGCTGCTCTGGTCAGGGGCGTTCTTCTGCATAACAAATCCCTTTGCAGCAGTGGACACACCCTATGGACCCTCCTAGCATTATCCCTTTTCTAACTCTTAAAATGAAACTGAAGGCATTCCAGCTGTCAAGGGAATTTGACATAGGGCAAGGCGGGTCCTTCATTCTTGTGTTTTCCAAGAAATCTACTTACTGTGTGAACCCTAACCTAATATTTCTGGTTCTGTCTATTTCATTCTGGGTGTGAACAGTGGTCGAAGTTTACGAAAAGAAGTAGTGGAACTATGTTCCCTGCTGGCCTACACCCACTCCCCACAAACTCCATCAGCACACTGCCTCCCACACACAATACAAACCCCCAAACACACGTGCCAGCTGTTTAAGGGAACGTTCAGTACAGTGCACTGATGGGTAAGTTTCAACTGCTTCCTACACTGTTATTTTAGAACGGATTCTTTTCTGAATGAAAGTATAGGAGCAGTAAAACGTAATTAAACAAAGTAGAGGAGCACCGCTCCCAACTGTTGCCGCTCATTTCGACCACTGGGTGTGAATCACTCTGCATCCCTCGAAGGCACTGGATCTATCTGTAGAACCAGCTCTCTTTCCTGTTGTGGCGTCAGGAAATCCGGATCTACGCAAAAACATCAAATCCATTACTGTGAATCCGATTTCGCCGACTGTTTTGTATGCATTTTACTCCAACTGAATTCACAAGGAGCCCCTCTGCATTCTTCTCCCACGTTAATAAATACCTTAACCCATCCCCCCTCTAAATTGTGATGAAATGCGCAGAAAACAGGTCGGCGTAATCTACCTCTAATTCATCGAATGTGATGTTTGGGTATGATGCCGGAAACCCCACCAAGCATGCCCAAGTCCAGAATTGGCTGACTGATGTCTCAAAACCTCTCGGCTTTACCATTAGCAACTGTGATTCTAATTCAAACACACATCGCTAAGAAGACCTAAGCAGCACGGCAACGGATCACGTTCTTCTCAAAGTTAAGCCGTTCACCCCAGCCACGAGTTTCAGAAAAGTAGTCGAAGCGCTGGTTATCGCCCAGAGGGGCGGTGAAAATGCTCCACATGCAGGAGTCCCAGATGCCAACTTGCACCCTCAGAAAGTTGAGTCATAACAGGACCAGGAAAACTCAAGGCTATCGCCCAATCCTCAAGGGACAGCAGTGGGTACCCCCTCAAGGATACATCATGCCAGAGACAGTCTGAATCGCGTACAAAGCAGTCACAACCAAAACACCACTCTACCTGAGTGAGAAAATCACTATTACCGGAGGCCAGCACACCGACAGAAGGTAAAACATTGCCAGACCGGAGACAAGGAACTGCAAGAGGGAACGAACACAGAACACAGGACTTTTCCAGCTATGCACCCGCCTCTCTGGTACAAGTTATCCAAGGCAGATAAGACTGGTCCCCTCCACCTACACTCCTGTATGAACCTGAAAGCCCTGTTCCTCAGGACAATCGCTCCAATCACTCACCGGTCCGCGTACCCATAATTCCCCCCTCTGGAGCCACGCAACTGCCCCGCACTCTTTTGTATACACCCCGGCTTCCGTCCCCTAGTCACAGGATTGTGCTTGATACATGCCATGCCTACATACAGGCATGTGTTGTGTCTCCTGGTAGAGTTGCGATGATGATTCATTAACCCCTGGCACTATAGACTGATGAGCCAGTCCACAGTGTCCCCATGCACGCACACACGTGACATTTTGGAGCATGACAGCAGTGTCCTGAGGCCAGCTTGTTCCTAAAGGTCTGGGAATTTTTACAGCATGACTGGGCTGTTCCATAATAGATCCAAGATGTTAATTAGGAGATGTGTCGATGTAGCCTATGTGCAAACAGCATGGTGTCTAATGTGTTGCTTGTGTAGTTGCTAATTTATCCAGCATGGCTCACACCGGATGAGTCGGCCACCATAGTGTGTTCCACCTCGCCGTCCGATCTCTCAATCTACTTCCAAATTTAAAGCAGTCATCTGGACGCTGACTGTGAGATCGAGTACGTGTTATCTCACACAATTATGCAACAACGAGCGGCCATAACTGGTTCAGCCAGCTGGCCTCATGAAAGCTTTGCGGAAGATGAATAGAGCCAACGTGGGCTGAGATGATGTTTGTGAGACGAGTGACTCCCTATAAACATAGTCCGAATATTGTTTGTTGTGTAACTTTAGCATAAAACTCTCATGGAAAATTTCAGGAGATGTTCCTATCCATAATCCTTTCCCAGGAATCGTATCATTACTGATAGTGCTATATCCAGCTTTCTAGGCACCGCTTTATCCCAGCGCTACCTCACCGAGAGTTCCATACCCAATCTCGAGCTCTCTTTCTCTCGCTCTGTCTCTCTCTCTCTCTCTGTCTCTCTGTCTCTGTCTCTCTTCTTTTTCTCTCTCTCTCTTTTTCTCTCTCACTCTTGCACTATGTTCTCTTATTTTTCTTGTTCTGCACTCTTATTTATTTATTTATTAATTAATTTATTGCATTTGTTATACGCCCAAACCCGGATGTATCGTGGCGTAGATTACTTGAAAGCTTGGCTAGTTAGAGATTATGTTACAGCATAGGAAAAATGCTTACAATCGATTATGTCATGCACAATATGGGAAGCGTTGACCTTGCAGGAATGTCAGGAACGTACTAGAACTGTCCTAGTTGAATTGATGAAATAGTCAGGTTTTGAGTAACCTCTTGAAACGCTGGTGTGAAGGTTCATTTCTGTTTTGAATTGTTAGGGTGTTCCATAGCTTTGGAGCAGCTACTCGAAAGCTGGAACCCCCCCCACCCTTTTACTCTTGAATCTGGGGACATTCTAATGCGTGCTGGATCCGGATCCTAGAGACCTCGTCAATCTTTTTTGGGTTACACATTTGTTCAGGTAGGATGGGGCGTCATTAGTGATACATTGATGTGCTGTGATCAAAGTCTTAAAAAGAATTCTAGCTTGGATAGGGAGCCAATGTACTTCTCTTCTGATGTGAGAGATATGTTCATTCCTTGAGCCCCGAAGGCTGAACGTAGGGCTTTGTTCTGTAACAATTGTTGGTTGGCCAGGTTAGTCATTGTAGTTCCTAGTTGAAGGATGTTACAATAGTCCAGTTTTGATAATATGAGGGTTTGAGCTAGGGTGAGGCAATTCTGTGGAGTGAGGAATTTACGGCTGAGTGAGATGAGTTTAGAGGAATAGGCAGTAGAAGAAGATAGGGCGTTAATGTGTTTAGCCGTAGATAGTTTAGCATCTAAGTAGACGCCCAAGGTTTTTTGACCTGATTGATGACTGGGATGGAAGTCCCATCGATGGTAATGGCGGCGTAGTCAGAGTGTAGAGATTTTAGGCGGGTGGGAGAGGTTACAATGAAGATCTCCGTTTTTTCATCATTCAAACAGAGGCTATTAGTGGCATCCAGTTTTGATTGATAGCATAGATTTCCTTAATGGTGGTGGTGTCTTGTTTGTAATCTCCATTGATAGGAATCAGGATCAGTGAAATTAGTATAGATGACTCCCAATAGAATCAAGTTTTGCAAATAGAAGTTTTGTGTAGGCGTTATATAATGTGGAAGAAAGACAGGAGCCTTGAGGGACCACTAAGGGAACTGAATTGAGGTCAGTGGCCTCATTCCCAATAAAGACGCTAGAAGTGTGTTCCGAAAGGAAGGATTTAATCCAAAGGATGGCTTCTAGGGGGAAATTGAAGTTTTCTGTCAGGGGCGAGCACAACTTCTCATCGTCTACCAGATCAAATGCTGCTGACAAGTCTAGAAGGAGGAGAATGCCCATGTTACCGGAATCTCAAACACTATACATCTGGATTTTTAAGTCTAGGAGAGCTGTTTCGATGCTGTGTTTAGGCCAGATGCCAGATTGTCTAGCTACGAGCAAGGGATGACTTTCCAAGTAATCTTGGATTTGGGTATAGGCGATTCTATCTACTATTTTCAAAAGGAAAGGGACGGTGATAATGGGGCAGTAGTTAGTGGGAATGGAGGGATCTAATGATGGTTTCTCAAGTAGTGGGGTTACCCATGCCGCTTTAATGCTGGAAGGGACTGAGTTGGTGGTGAAAGTCGCCTTAATGAAATCAGTAATAATAGGCACTAAGGCAGAAGCACAAAGTTTGACTAATCGGGCCGGGAAGCTGTTGCCTTCGCAATTAGAAGGTTTCAAGGTAGTGATGGTAGCGGTTACCAGACATTTGGTCGGAAAAAAAAGGTCGACAGGACAAATGGTCGATTTTTTTTTTTTTGTATTTTCACCTTTTTTTTTTTTGGGGGGGGTCCCCCCCCAACACCCTTTTTTTCTAAAAAACCCTTTTTTTCCCTAAACGAAAACCTAAAAAAAATATATATAAATAAATTAAAAAATTCGACCATTTGGTTTTCGACCAAATGGTGTCGACCATTTGTCCTGCCGACTTTTTTTTTTCGACGAAATGTCCGGACACCGATGGTAGCCTGTACCTGGACCTGGGATACAGCGATATATTTGAAGTGGGTGGCAGAGTTATAAGCAATGGTGTCAGTGGTGATAGAGGGCATATTTTTGAACACAAGTGGTTTTCTCTTATTCTGCATTTTATCTTGAAAGGTGCACATTTTATGTGCTAAAGCATTTTGGATAGTAGTGCACCAAGCTTTGTCTGTGTTGACAGTAGTTTCTAATTCTCTAAGTATAGTGAATAGTGCTTTGGTGTTGGAGGAAGCGTTATTGATACAAGTATTGAAGGAATTAGCTATATGGGTTATCAAAGCTAACTTGTAGGTTTTATTTGCTGCCAAAAGGGGTTTTGCTGAGGTGGTGGAAGGATTATTTTTTTATGAAGGTGTTCCACTGCTCTTTTGTGATGGCGCAGAACAGTGAGCTCCTCATCAAACCAGAAGTTAGATCGTTTTAGTTTCTGGGGCATTGAAAAGGAGAGTGGGGCTACTGAGTCGATGGTGGATTTAAGGCAATTGTGGTAAAAGGTGGCAATGCTGTCAGAGTTGGAGTCTGCCGTTGGGTAGGTCTTAAGGTTATCCGCAAGAATGGGCATAAGATTTTCTAACGTGAGTTTGTGGGTGTTTCTGATCGAGATCTGGCTCGGGCTAATATGAGAAGCCTGAGACTTGGTGGTTAGGGTATCCAAGCAAATTAGGTGGTGATCCATTCAGGTAACTTCAGAAATAGATTCCAAAGTTATTCTTACATTTAGTGTCAAAATCCAGTCTAGGATTCTTCCTTTGGCGTGAGTGGGTGAATTGACAATTTGAGTGACATGCATTTCAAGGAGGGCCGCAGAGAACGCGGTAGCTTTCTGGTCCCGTTTTGCCATTGTATCCAAGGTTGGTGTCTCCTAGGACAATAAATTTGGTGTTGGGTTTTAGGAGTGAAGTGATGAGTAACGGGATGTCAGATTCGGGGTGTTTGGAATTATTAGGTTGTCTGTAGATGATAAGAAAGTTGATTGTGGTTTCAGGGTCAGTCATGAGTGTAGCAGAGGAGTTTGTATCCAGGTAGCGCATCTAGAGGTCATGATCTAAACTGCAGTGTGGATTTGGCAATTAGGGCTACCCCATCTCCTATGGAAGCCTGGCGATCTACTCTAAGGAGTGTAAAGTCTGGTGGAATAGCTAGACGAGAGAAGGGCCTGATGCTGGGTTTAGCCAGGTTTCCGGGATACCTAGGCAGTCTAGATGTTGGTCGAGAAATAAATCATGGTTCTCAATAGCACGCACTCCTAAAGAGCAGGCATTTATCAATGTGCCTTTGATTTTGGAGTTGGGGTCTGTTATGCAGACTGTAAGATCTACGGGATGGATGGAAGGGGTGAGCGCAATGGGCTCCTTAGGCAGAGAGGGTTGCGAGGACGAGGTAGTCAGTGGAGTGTCAGTAGGCTGGAAGCGGTGGTGGTTCATGCAAGTTCATGATGATAATCTCCCTTGTCTTGTGGCTCCCAGAATGGGTAGAGTGGTGGGTTGAGAGATTGCTGCTGTTCTCGTGCTGAGGCACTCACGGCGTGTCATGCCTAGGCAAGGGTTAGTGGGTAATGTTTGGTCTAAGGTGTAGACTATTGTGGCTAGTAGTGTAGGGGGCATGCTGTGAGTTTAGGGAGGTGGGTGAGAGAAGGTGGTGAAGAGATATGGAGGCATAGAGGGCACCCGGCTGTGTTGGTGGAGGATGTGGTATACGTATGGTTAGACAGAAGTTTGTGAGCTTTAGTGCCTAGGGGGGCTTGGGGCTTGTTGCCGCAATGTCAGGTAGTCGTGTGATGGGAAGGGGAACAACACTTTAGGTAGAAAGGGTGTGGGACATGGGTAGAGGTGGTGGCGTGTACACCAGAGTCGAGCGAGGCCATTCCCGCAGTGCGCAAAAGTGTCAGCCATGCAAGGTAATGTGCTTTACATGACATGTTTAGTGTTATGTCTATGCTTGGATACCTGTGCAATTATTAGGCTGTAGGGTGCTTAGTAGGGTGCATAGGGCTTTCCATCCAGCATGCACCTAAGTGGGGCGTCATGTAGTGAGAGAAAAATCAAGCCGTTGAGGTGGGCAAAGGCAAAATAGCGTCCTGGGGTGAACCAGCACCTGGTTAGGGAGTAACAATAGCAGTGGTCCATGTTAGGGGTAGCTGAGGGGCTTGGCTGCTGTCAATAGAGTGAAAACACAAAACATTCCACAGAAAGCTACCCCGCGTTTAAACACAATGAGCATTTTCAATGGAGTCGTCCAAGAGTACAATCGAATTGTCTGTATGATAAGGGTAGCCTTTGACTCATTTCACTCTTTCACTTGTCTGTATCAATACAGACAATTCGATTGTATTATTGGACGACTCCATTGAAAATCCAGCCCTACGCACATCAAAGAAATTGAAGGTTGGTGACACAGGGGGCAGCTCAGATTGTAATAATATCCACATTAGAGGTCCGTTTTTTAAAATACATTTTTTATGTTGATTTTTCAGGCAGTGCTCATATTGAAGGGCAACACGAGATGGGAGAAGCCGGCAGCACTCCCATTTCTCAACACTATTTGGTGTCCTGAAGACCGATTCAAGGGCGCACGGAAAAGGGAATAGAGTTTTCCATATATGTGTGCTCTTGGTTATCCAGAAACAGAATATTGTGTTGTCACCCAATTGAGAGTGCTACTTTCTGATTGTCACTTCTATAGTCCTCTCACGTGTGCTATTAGCAACACCTAAAATAGAACTGTTCTTTAGTAGTTGAGGCAGCTGATCATACAATTTGTCTTTGTTTGTGCTTCGTACATTTCTTGGTTTGGACACCATGCTGAAACTGTGTATGTGTTTAGCTTTCATGGTTTAATCCTGTTTTACTTCAAAATTGTTACTGATCCTCGGGTTCTACTTAGCAATGTTCTGTCGTCCTATAATGAACTGACCTCTCACACCTCCCCAGTGCCCATGCTCATTGTCTGTAAGAGCAGGGTAGCTTTCTGTGGAATTCTTTGTGTTTTCATTGGGGGTGTTGCTCGGTCTGGAAAAGATCTGAGGCTACGCTAATGTCGGGACTCTTATTCTCTTTCTCTCTCCCCCTTTGTTTCTCACTCGTTCTATGTTTCACTCTCTTTCTCTCCTACTTTTTCTCTCTTCACTTTCATTCTTTATAGCCTTTTGGTTTTAGCTCCTGAGCTTCTAACCGGGGCTATAGCCCCCTCACAACCCCCCTAGCGACGCCTCTGGTTTCCATGTTCCTGTCCTCATCCACAAGCCCCTAAGAACAAAAAAGAGGATTTCCTGCTCAAATAGTTTTCATACCTGCTGTCAATAGAGACCATGGTGTCTACTACTGGGCAAGTAACTGACTCGTTCTAGTTTATACGGGAAAGGGAGCAGATAGGCAGTGGTAGGAGGCAGAGAGCACGAGGGGCAGCGATACTATGGCTCTGTGCGGTATAACAGGTGAATGCAATAGGGTCATGAAAGTAACTGGGCAAGAAAACAGTGCAATCATGAGTCGAAATGGGCACTGGGGGACATGTGCACAATTCAGTTTCAAATACATTCTCTTACTGTCTCTTCGCTGTCTCCCCCTGTTTCACACTCACTCTCTCTTTTTATTCCTCTTCCCTCTGCACTCATATTCTCCTTCAGTCTCTCTCTCTGTCTCACTCTGTGACTCTTTCTTTCTCTTTCATCCTCTCTCTCTCACTCTCTGTTGTCCCATTTCACTCCCTCTCTCTCTTCCTCTCTGTCTCCCTCACTCCCTCTGTTTCACTCTCTTTTCTCTCTCTCTCTTTCCACGCTCATTCTCTTTCTGCCTGTCTCTGTCTCCCTCTGTCTAACCCCCTCTCTCCTTTTCATTTTATTATTTCTCTGCGCTCTCATTCTCTTTCTGTCTCTCTCTCTCTCACTCTGTCTCTCTCTTTCTTTCATTCTCTCTCTTTCGTTCTCTCTCGTCCTGTTTCACTCCCTCTCTCTCTTCCTCTCTCTCCCCCTCTGTTTCACTCTCTTTTCATTCTTGCTCTCTTTCCCTCTCTCTCTGTGTCTCCCTCTGTTTCTCTTTCTTTTCGCTCTCTGCACTCTCACTCTCTTTCTGTCTCATACGCTCTCTCTCTCTTGTTCGTTTTCTGTCTCTGCACTCTTATTCTCTTTCTCTCTCCCCCTTTGTTTCTCTCTCGTTCTATGTTTCACTCTCTTTCTCTCCTTCTTTTTCTCTCTGCACTTTCATTCTCTTTCTGTCACGTTCTGTCTCTCACTTTCTCACTTCTTTTCTCTCTCTGCACTCTCATTCTCTTTCTGTCACGTTCTGTCTCTCACTTTCTCTCTTTTCTCTCGGCATTCTCATTCTCGTTCTGTCTCTCTCTCTCTCTCTCTCTCTCTCCCTCTCTCCCTCTCTTTCTCTCTCTCTCCTGTATTTTTCCCTAACGAAAAATAGAATGAGTGGCCGTGGCAGAGGCATCCCCCGAGGTGGCGGGCAGCCTGGCATTTGGAGACATTAATTGACATCACATGCGTCCTTCCGGAATGTCTCTATCACACTGAGGATGCATTGTCCCCACAGAGAGAGGACAGAGGAATGCAGATAGCGTCTGTGAGGGATGCAGGGGTCCTAAAAGAGCAGACTGCAGGGTCTACAGCCTCGTCTTACTGCCGGGTCTGTGGCTCAGTGGACTAATGCATCCACTACAGGGACCTGTGTTTGACCTCATGGTCACAGGTTGGCAGGTCCACTCAGCCCATCATCCTTCCGAGGTCGATAAAATGAGTACAATTGAGTTGGGTAACAATAAATATCTGTTATTATTAGCGCCAAGATGCCCCTGCGGGGGTGAACATTAAAATGTGCCTGTTATGCTACGTTACTGAGCAAAGCCCAATATCTAGAAATAGCATGCACATTATTTCCGGCTAGAGGGTTATAATTTCAAGATGGCCAGTCTAGTACACTCCTATTGTACTCTTTTAAAACACCCTCATACGAAAGTACAACAAAACCAAAAGCTCCAATAGAGGTTCATGTCTTCTTAGCATACAATCAAAGAGCTTTTTGGATAAAGGAAAATGACAATGTATATATTAGTGCACCACATGGCTTGGATGTGGGATGGAATGGTAATGACATTAGCGTCTCAGGTTGCACATCCTTATAGAATGACATATATATGTATATATATATGTATTTCCAATTCTTTCACTCCGACTAAACGGAGTGATGTTGAGCTGCACTCACAGAGTAAACGTCCAAATGCGGGCTCCCGGCTCGCAACCACAAACTGCACCGTACTCCAAATGTTGGAGAACATTTCTTTAGCTTTATTAGTCAAAAAATATTAAGTTTAAAAACAATTTCATGGGCAAAAACCTCCTCCCTTGCCCTGCCTGACAAAGGCGCTCCACTGATGACGCGTTTCGCTACACCTTGTAGCTTGGTCACATATATATATATATATATATATATATATATAAATAGGATTTGAGCATTCACTATTTAGTAAATATGGAAACTAGGCCCCGGGATGATACAGCGATGATGGAGCTCTTAATTGGTCCATACATTTTGCAATAGACAGTGTGACGAAATGCCTACTGCTTGGCAGGAATACAGGTAAGATGAGTAGGTAACGTACCTACTCAGCCCCACACTACTACTACACCAGCAGTGATCCTAATCCTAAAGGTGAAACAGGCCCAGCCCAGCAGGCACGCCCTCCTTCACCGCTTTTGCCAACGAGGGCTAAGGGCAGGTTGCTCTCATCAGGGGTGTGTGAGCGAATACAGTTGCAACACAAACAAAAATACTATGTTGTTACAAAATAAAAGAAGGTCCAACCAAGGTTCTAGACCAGGGGTCTGCAACCTGTGGCTCTCCAAATGTTTCAAACTACAATTCCCATGATGGCTGGCTATTGACTATGCTGGTTAAGGATGTTGGAAGTTGTAGTCCAAAACATCTGGAGAGCCAAAGGTTGCAGACCCCTGTTCTAGACCCTCCGCTCCTCACATCATCGAGCTGAGAGCCATTCAAAAAAATGGAAGCTGCTTGCGGATCTTCAATCTTCAACTACACTACACGTGCTACAAAAGAATGCTATTCTGACCTCATGTTTACATTCTCTCCACACCCTCGTCATCTATATCAACTTCTGAACCGTATTATGTCCCCCTCTCCTCCTGACACCTCCGTATCATCCTCCCTTAATCCTGCCGACTTTGTACATTTTTCATTGATACCATTGAATGTAAGCGTCCCCAGAAACGCACCCCCCTTAGTGAGAGGCAATAATGGACACACCCCAGAAGGGGAATGAGGCCAGGACCAAGTGCGGGTAAAATCAAAAGAGCTTTATATAGTTCAATATATGGCATGCAAAGGACTCTGCAAACTCCGAGAGCGCTCTGTCTGACAATAGCAAAGACAGTTATATTACAAATACACGTCATGCATGAGGTAAGCTATAGGGGCCACAGAGTCTCAGGGATTGGGTGGTGACGGCTAGGTGGTATACATTGTATACAGTTTCTTCTCCAGGAGTGGTGGATGTTGGTGCTGCGCCACGTGGGGTGGGAGGTCATCTGGGCTCATCGGAATGTAGCGCTGGGCCGGACATGTCTTGTAACAACGATTGATAACTAAGCTAACATTTGTCCTGTTGAGTTGTAACTCTTGTAAGCGTTGACCTTAGATCAATACATAGTCAGGAACATTGATACACGATCTGGAGTGTCTTAATACATTGGTTTTAGGAGGCGCCTTAGGTTCAAGCAATCAGGCCCCATGGGCGTAGTCAGGGGCATGGGCGGGGATGCTTGACTAACCATCCATGGCAATAACAGTGAGGGATGGTATTATCATCTGTTGGTACACGTGTGTGCGCCCCCCTTTCTAGGGTCATTAACTCGGGGTCGACAGAGGTACTACTGACCTGTGGGGGGCATGTGACCGGTACCTGAAAGGCGGTGGGATTTAGGACCATGTAGCTCATAAGTCACGGAGTTCGGCTGTGGTGGCCTCTGACACGGGGGAGGGTGGCGGATGCTTGAAACCGGTCCAGCAGGGCCGGGAGGGAAGGCAAGGCTTTGCTGTTTGAACATCGTCTATCTCGAGAGAGCCTGGGAAGGGGGGGGGGAAATGGCCTTGCAGCTCGATGCGTGGCATCTTGCACGAGGCGGTTTTACTGTCATATGGGTGAGGGGTGACTAACAACACATGGGGTTCCTAAAAGCACTCATATGTATTTATATTTACATAGGATACTGGCTGATGATCATACTTTTTTTTACATAGAATTTCACATTTACAGTTGACATACGAACACGAGGTAGTGTCAAGCAGGTGTGTGTAAAGAGTCTATTAAGAGAGCAACACAAGTTATTGTTCACAGTTATCAGCTATCCAGTATTTGTATATCTCTTCATTACATGTAATATCGGTTGCACAACTTTCTCTTTACCCGTTCTCCTTTATGTTAGCAGCGAACGTTAGTCAACAAGGCACACATTACATAAATGGTTTCTGCACATTGCAAGGGCTTTCGGGGTGGGTATGGGTGCAAGGCGCCACGCCGTCTATGGCTGGGGGGCTTGGTGCAGGGGTCAGGGCCGGCAGGGTGTGGGCTGATCTCAGTTACATCCTAGTATTCTCATTCATAGCTGGGGCAATGATGTACTGCGGAAGGTCAACAGCTACAGTGTTTTATTTTGTTGTACGCTCGCGCCTGGAGACTCGTGAGAACGAGTCTTCAGCGGATCTGCCATGCAGTGGGAGGTGGGGAAAGTGTGGGCCTCTGTGAGTGCGGTCAAGTGGGGGTCACTCTGCAGCGTTCAGTGTTTCTGCCTTGGTTTGAATATGCACGTTTCTAGCAAGATGGAGATGGCTTAATACAAGATGGCTTCTATTCTCTGCCACATAACGTGATGGTGCAGCACCATGTGTCGGCCGGCAGCCGCCCTGCCGCCTGGGCCCGGGGGGCCGCCAATGAGTCATGGGTCTCAACCAAGGTGGGACATGTAGTGGGAGGGGGGTCCTATTGACCTACCCTTCCCTACATTTCCCCCCTTTCGTTACTTAAGTAACGAAAGCCTTAGCTCCCCCAGTCGCTCGTGCTCTTTCTCAGCCAACACTGCTTCCTCCCAGGCTGGTGTTCCTTTTATTGGCATCCAGGCTCTGCACACCCCCCGGAGGCTTTCCCCCCTTCTGGCATATTCGTCTGGGGTGCAAGTCATATATATACATCCCATAGCTCCCTCCAGGTCCACCCATACCTCTGTGTACCACTCTAGTTCCCGGGGTTCCTTTATCGCGGTATGATACAGCCTGTCCACTATATCCCCGTCGTAATATATGGGCACCATTCTATATTTGGGTTCTGAATCCTCTCCAGTTTGTACGTGTGCTTCCTGTTGTTCCCGTGCCCTTCCTCCAGCATTGCCCATCACCATCATCATTGCTCCATTAGGGACTGCATTTGCGCAGCATCGAAGACCCAACTGGCACACACAAAAAATCAACAATAAAAACACGATGAGGGGCATTAGTAATTTCACTGCGATCCCCATCCAGGAAGGTACCCAGGAGAAAAGGTTGTCGAACCACGTGCTTGGATCAGTGCCACCTTTTTTCTTCATTCGTTCCCCCAGGTTGTGGACTGCGGCGATGACGTGTGATGGTGTCCCATTATCAGCATCTTCGGAAGGTACAAAAGTGCAACAGGCACTTCCGATTTTTCAGCAAACACCTCCATCCATCGCTGTCAACAGGTCTAGGACATACCTGTTTTGCATTGTCATCAGTCTCAGCGCCCTTAGTTCCACTTTTATCACGTTGAATCCTTCTTCAGTGTCGTTGGCCAATTGAATCAGCTCCCACCGTGTGATCTGCACCCATTTTGCATTTGCTCGGGCCTGAATACTTGGAATGAGGGCGGCAAAGAAGCTTTTTGCTGAGCTGAATAACCTGTACCTGTCTGGGATCTGTGCCAAAAGTTCTGCAGAGGCCTTTGAGATATAGTTTGATGACCTCCGCTTTCCAGACAGGATTTCGTCGGCGGTTCCTTCTGATAGGGCATACAGTGGTGGCTCTTCAGTAGGTGAGGCGTTGGTTGTAACTTGAGTCATTTTCCGGCCACCCTGGCCCAGGTGGCTCTCCGGTATTACCATTAAAGCTGAGTGCAGTGTCGCCAGGGAACACGTGCCCCTCCATGATGGTGGGAGGTGCATGTACGCCCGTTTGCCACAGACCCAGTAAGTGTCCATCAGGGCTGCTGTTCCTTTCTTCATGTCTGGGATCATTAGGCTCTTGCTGCAGTTCGTGTTTCTTCCCATGTTGATTTTCCCTTCTCCTAGTAAACAAAGTTCACTTGAGATTTCTTTCTGTAGTTTCAATGCTTTTCCTATAGCGCTCACCCAGGTCAATTTTGCCACATGTTCTGACCACACCGCGGCACACGTCTTTGCGATCCATTGTAGTTTTTCGGCTGGCAGCCCTCGCAGTGCTTAAGCTTTGCACGTTACCACATCATCTTTCCACTTGTTTTCTGAAAATAGTGTTCTTTTTATTACTAAAAATGGTCCCTTTAAGCATACCACTCCCTTTGGTCTTGAGTAGCACGTTTTTTCGTTCTGCAGCATTTCAAAAGATACCGTGTGTGCCTGGAAGGTGTTCTTAATTCTGCACAGAGTGAGATGGAGGAGACACTGGGCGTCTGCAAGAGACAATTCTTGCAGCATTAAAATTTTAGGTGTGCCTGAGGCATGGGGGATCAGGCAGCAAACGTAGCAACTTTCATTAGTTGTTTGTTTGGCTGGGGAGCTCATGTCTGCATACCATTTATTCGACTGGTGTGGGTGTCTGGGATCCTCTATCGTGTCAAGCCCCAGGTCAGAGTATTCATCATATCTCTTTCTACCTATTTCTCTCTTCTTCCTGTTGTTAAGGAATGTTCTAGCATGCCTGGCTGCGTGCAACAGGGACTCCCTCTCCCCAGACCCCTCCTTTTCCCATTCTTCATACAGAATAGTGAATTTGTTATCCATTTCAATATTTTCCTTCATTCTCTCTGTGGTGTGGTCTTTTTCTCGGGGAGGACTGATTGTCGTTGCGGGTGGGGTAGCAGTGGTGCCATATAACCATGATATAACAGATGGGTGCCGATCATTTAGTTCATGTATGCTAACATTTGTGGTGTGACTTTGGGGCTTCAAATGGATGGTCGGCTTGATGTTAGTATCATTCTGACGTTTCGCCTCGTCTGGATGCGGGCCATACCCCCATACCAGCTGAAAGCCATCCCATATTAAATAGTTACCTTCCTTAAATGGTTTGCTTACATTTTCCATATTGCTTCCAGTACCTCCCCCCTCATTTATCTCAATGCAGATAAATGCTATTAGGTAATATGTTGCCAAGCCAAACATGAGTGTAAAAAATATAATAGCACAGACAGTCAACCCACATTCGTATGAATATGTTCGCAAATTAAATACATTTCTATTCCTAGTGTCCCTATTGCTAATCATTGCAGGCTGCCTGTTCATTGGCATGGTTACTCCTACATGCTGAAACATAGAAAAGGACGCATTAAGCATAAAGTGCAGTTATTTTCACATTTTTCCGCTTTTCAGTGTTACTTTAGAGTGAGAGAGAAATTGAAAGATAGAAAGATGGAGAGATAGAGATAAAGAGATAGAGAGATAGAGAAGTAGAAAGATAGAGAGATCTTTTGATATCAATTGCCCTAAGTACAGCACTTCACGTTGATAGTATTGTAATTTTTCTTTCTCTACTTTATACCCCTTTTGCGATAGCAATGTCAAAAGGGCTATAGAGTCTTTTCTACAGTCTTCCTCGTTTCTGCTGCAGATTAAGAAATCGTCCACATACTGTATTATTGTGCTGTCTGCAGTCATGTTCCCAAGATCTTCATGCAACATTCTATTGAATATGCTGGGGCTTTCGCAATAACCCTGGGGCAATCTGCAGTGTTCGTACCTCCTCCCCCAAGGGTAAATGCTGTCAAGTATCAGCACTCTTCTGCGAGTGGTATTGAGAAAAATGCGTTTTTTAAATCTACTACAGTGAAGTGGGATGCCTCTTTTGGTATGCTGCATAGGATTGATGCCGGATATGGGACCAAAGGGAGCTCTTTCTGGATGACGTCATTTAGTGGGCGTAAGTCCTGGAACATCCTCCAGGCCCCTCCTTTTGCTTTTTTGATTGGGTAAATGCATGTATTGCACAGGGAGTTCGAGGGTACTATTATCCCCTGTGCAAGTAGAGCATTTATTGTTTTGTTTATACCTTCTTCTGCTTTTCGGGACAGGGGGTATTGTTTGACCCGGGGAAGGATTGCTCCAGGCTTGAGCTTGATTTTTACTGGTGTGACCCCGTGTAGTAGCCCTACGTCATGGGGGCCTGTCGTCCACAATTGCCAGGGTATTGACGGCATGTCGTCATTAAAGAATGAGGGTGGGGCACCTACCACTGCCATCAGCTATATTGGCACCTGTCTTTGCTGTATCATTATTTTATTATTTCTCCGTCACTCTCTGAATCTGTGAAAAGCTCCTCATCTGACAGATCTTGGAGTGCAATGTCAGCGTTTATGCACAGTACCACGCGCCACTCACAGCCGTGCATGTCTATTGCAATTACAACTATTCTTTTGGCTGTTATTTGTACTGCATGTATGTCCACTGACATCAACGTCCCAGGCACTATCTCGGGGCTGGCCACTGGGCGAAAGACAAATTCTGCTGGTACTCTCCATTCTAGCTTTTTCAACTCTGGGACCACCCTGGCTAATGTTTTCAGCCCATGAATAAACATATCTGGGTTCACGGGTATGCCGCACACCTCTGGGCACGTTGCTTTTGAATATATCACTAGCATGGTGCACATAGCACACATCTCTGGGGTTGAGCACACAATCCCTCCCCTTTTTGTGAACAAGATGGTCATGTTCAACTTACTGAGGAGATCCCTTCCCAGCAGGTTCATGGGTGATTGTTCATAATACAATAGGGGTGCCCTCACTGTTTTTCCCCCCACTGTTACGTCCAAATCTTCTGTGTAAGGAATTTCGACCACTGCCTCAGAGAACCCCTCCGTCTCTAATTTACGATTAGATAGCGGAAACCGACCCTCGCGTGTACACGATTTTTCGGCTCCTGAATCTACCATAAAGATGAATTGTCTGTTTCCTATCTCTGCTCCTATCAATGGTTCCTCGCTTGCATTGAAAGTTGTCGATAGGATTGGACACGCAAGTGCTCTCTGTGGGCTGTCCTATGCTGGATGTCTAGTTGCTCCCCCTTGGCTGAAAACGTTACCTGAAACTACCGCCACTCCTCCATATGGGGCGCGCGTGCCGTTAGGTGTCTGTATTTGTATTTGTATTTATTTTATTTATATAGCGCAGACCAGGCCCGGAGGCTACCGGGCGCATTTCTTAAGGCAATGGTTACATACGTTGCATACAATGATGATATATCAACAATAAGTAAGGCATAGAAATAGACATATGTAGGTGGTACATGGAAAGTCAAGTAATGCATCCTTACTGATGTTATTGCAGCACGTTTTAGTAAGAATCTTAGGCATTGGAGGAGGCGAGCCAACATTTGGCTTTGTGTTTGAAAAGGTTGAAGGAGGGGAGGTTTCTGATAGTCAAGGGGACAGTATTCCACAGTTTGGCTGCCAGGACTGGGAAGCTAGACCCACCGGCTGTTTGGAGCTTGTATCTGGGTATCGTTAGGCTCTGATTCAGGGTAGATCTAAGTGATCGGACTGGAGTGTACATCGTGAATCGTGAGGAGAGATACGTGGGGGCCAGATTGTTCAGGCATTTGTAGGTAAGGGCAAGCGATTTTAGTGAGATCCTTGGGTGACTGACAACCAGTGAAGGTTCTTCCTGGTATCCGAGATGTGTGCAGATCTGGGGATATTGAGGGCTGCCCTGATGGCGTTATTTTGTATAATTTGGAGCTTGTCTAGGTTACACTGGTTAGTGCCCTGATACAGTGCATTGCAATAGTCAAGTTTAGACATGACCAGGGTCCTAGCCAGGGTAGTACAGTTATGTGAGGAGAGGAGAGGACGACAGGCTGTGATCAACTTGCAGGTATAGGCGGCGGCGGCCGCAACTGCATTGGTTTGTCTGTGAAGGGAGAGGGTGGAGTCAAGGTAGATTCCAAGTGTTTTTGTGTCTTTAGAAACTTTCGTTATGTTTCCATCAATGTTAAAGGAACTAAACATAGGGTTCAGTTTGTTTAGTCTTTGATGAGTACCTAGGATGAGGAGCTCTGTCTTGTCATCATTGAGACAGAGCTCATGTTGGGCCATCCAAGTTTGAATGACATGGTAGACATCGTTCAAGGCTTTTGAGTCTAAAGTGTAATCACCCGTGATGGGGATGAGTATCTGGGTGTCATCCGCATAATTTGTGTAGGTAACACCCAGGTAATCGTGGTAAATGGGTTGTTTTGTGTGTATGGTATATGTCCACTGTCTTGTGGATGTTGTTGAGTGTTGTGGGCTCTTTCACTGTATTGTTCTTGCCCTCTTTCGTCTTGCTGTTCCCGTCCTCCGTTTTGGGGTAACCCAGATGGGCTCCCCGGATGGGGGTGCCCGTAATACTGATCATCCTGGTAACTTTGGTTAGGCCTACTCCTGCACTTGTGCGAGAACTGTCCCCACCTCCCACAATTCCAGCAATTTCCTTGCCCCCCTCTGGGTCCTGGTCCCCCATTTCCGCTATTACTTCCATATCCCTGTCCACCCCCTCTTTGCCCCCTATACCCACCTCTTCTGTTGTTGGGGTGCCACGCTTGCCACTGAAGTCCTCCGTACTCCTCCTGTCCATTCCACTGCCATTGCCCGTTGTCTGCCCAGTTTGCAGCCATCCTCACCTGTATCGCTACTAATCCCCCTCTCCTCCTCTTCTGGGTCTCTGTCGTGTGGGAGTGCTGCTACAGCTGCTGCGACCTTCACTAGTTTTGTTTGTACTAACTTGGCTTCGTCTGCCAGCCTCTTTTGTGCCACCTCCTTTTCTCGTTCCTTAATTCTTTTACAATGGTGCACTATTATACTCTGTATCTCCGGCCATCCCTTCGCTTTGATTCTTGCTATTTTGTCAAGCGCTTTTTGCACTTCTTTTGGGAGCCCTCTCTTTATTATGAAGTAAAACAACGATGTTGATTGGTCATATGGCGTACCCATTTCAGCTCTCCACATCTCCTGTACCCGGAAAATGTAATCTGTAACTTCTTCCCCATCATTCATAGTGCATTGCATTACTGACTGTAAATCTGGTGTGTCTGGGAATGTTTCTATCAATGCGTCCCAAACGCGGGTACGCACTGTATTGATGGCAGCGCCATCATATCTGTCACTATCCAACGTTATTCCCGGGAAACCTGCTTTTGTCCACACCCTGTCTGATTGGTCCCCCACTGCTGACACGAGTACACTCTTTACGTCTCCAATGGCCAGTGGCACCCCTGCAGTGTGTTTCTCAAAGGCATATATCCATTTGCTAGCTCCACCTGATAACGGGGGCAGCAATTTCAATAAGTTTGCTTTGTCCATCTGTGCCCAAGGTATGTAATTCGGTCTCCCCGCCCTCCCCCCCCCGATGTATTAGTGGGAGTTGTAGTCGCCCCTTACATCCTCTACCAATACTCACCTTTGTTCCTTTCTTTCCCACCATAGCTACCTTTCCCGGTTGTTTCTTAACCTCCCTGTCCATTCTGGTTCTAGTCTCCTTCCTGGCGGTGTTTCTTCTAATTCCACTAAACTTCCACCTGCCGCTATTCCCAATCTCCCAGCTTCCTGCTCATCTTCATCTATGTCACACCACAGCTCCTCTCTCCCATCACTTTCCACTCCTTCCCCCCTACACTTCCTCCTATATTGTTCGCTCCTAGTTCTACTATCTGTGTGGGCTCCTCTTGTATTCTGAAGAGTATCTCCCCTTTCTTCCATCCTTCCTCATTTGACTTATCTAAGGGGTGTGACTGGGACAATCGTTCTGACCTTGTTGTGTTTGGCTCACCTTGTTCGCATAGGCTTCGTATCCTTGACAACTCTTCCCTTGCTATTGAGAGTCTGGCGTCTAAATCTTCTGTCAATTTGCATATGTTTACCGAGGGGGTACTTACCTGCCCATTTGATCGGGGGCACTCGTATGGTGGTGCCGCAGTTGGTCTTGCTGTGGGGGTGGGGGTGCTAGTGGGCACGTATGTGGGGTCACTGTAACCTTCAGCGGGTGGGGGTTTGTTTAGAAGTGGGTACAATCGAGTCACCTCTATGACTCCCTCTTTTCCCCCGTCCTCCTTGCTACCCTCTGCTCACGCTGATGGGGTAGCCGTGAGGGCGGGCTGATCAAGTGTGGTGTCTATTTTCTTTGGTGGGGGTATTTCCTCAAATAATCGCCATAGATCTAGTATCTCTCTCCTATTATGAAATTGTTTCCCCTTGTATTTTAGGAATATGCAAGTGGCTACCATGTCCAGGACGCTTTTATCAAATGACCCTCCTTGTGGCCAGACCTGGGGGAGACCCTCCCCCTTCAGTTCCGTTACCCATTGGTCGTGTTATTTAGTTATTCTTTCTGCATGACCTGGTAAACTCTTACAGATGTGCGCTAGGGGTGTCTCCGCTCCCATGCCTAAGTTGGTGTTACTCTGTTCGTTTGCACTAATCTGTTCTGTCACTATGTGTGTGTTACTGCGTACATATGGTTTCAACCCCTTCCACGTTACATAAAAACAACTCACTTTGTTCAATTTTTATTTTTTTATTTATTTTTTATTTGTTACACGCCCAGACCCTCAGGTGTCACGGCGTGGTTAAAAGACAGCTTAGCAATTAGTAAAATTCAAAACATTACATTACAATGAACATATGTTTGTTTAGCAAATCTTACCAGGCCACACTTACAATGACCGTACCCCCCTAGAAAAGTGCTTAAAACAGTGCAATTATACAGTGTCACGTAATTACAGAAGATCACAACCATACAATGTGCACAACACACTGCAGACATTCATCACACCTCAGCTTACACATATAGCATTTACCCTCCCTGTCTTGCCCTTTCGCCTTCTACGGCGACCCCCTCTATCCCTCACACAACTTCTTCTGTCTATATATATATATTTTTTTTAAAAAATAATGTTTTAAGACCTTGTTTCTGCCTCGGATTGAGAGAAATTTAGAGAAGAGTAAGAAGAAAGCTATTTCTAATGTATTTTCCGTGTCTCCTTACTTAGACACCCTTAAATTATCTTTTCACAGTTTTACTTATTCCCAGCACTAGTCAAGATAGCACTACGCGGCGCCGCCTTCTACTCCCTTACAGAGTTAGGTTCCCGTCCTCTTTTCCCTTTTCACTTTTGTGTCCTAATGGCCATATGCAAAGAAAGTATTAGAAGTGAGAAAGTTCCCCTTATATTCCCCACTCCCCTTTTCGCCTTTCCCCTTGTCCTTCAAAGAAACTAAAAATGTTCCCTTTTAATATCACTCGCATTTAATACTCACGGTTCCGTCTTGATCCGAGACTCTCCGGATTTGGTCCGTCCAAGCAGCGCGGCCTCGCACTCAATGGCCCCACCCGGCTCCGGCGAGCCGTGCTAAGGGTTTTTTGAAACGGGAACCGTACCCTCTCGCCCTAACTGCGTGCGCACGTCTCTGTGTACCAGTTGCCGTAGGTGGGCGGCTCTGTTGAGCGGGCGCGCCGTGCGTCTCCACTGCAGCCGGGGTTGTCTCGTGCCAGGGGGACAGTTTAAAGTTAAGAAATATATCACGTCTATGGGGTCACCACTGAATGTAAGCGTCCCCAGAAACGCACCCCACTTAGTGAGAGGCAATAATAGACACACCCCAGAAGGGGAATGAGGCCAGGACCAAGAGCGGGTAAGATCAAAAGAGCTTTATATAGTTCAATATAGGGCATGCAAAGGACTCTGCAAACTCTGAGAGCGCTCTGTCTGACAATTGCAAAGACAGTTAGTTATATTACAAATACACGTCATGCATGAGGTAAGCTATAGGGGCCACAGAGTCTCAGGGATTGGGTGGTGACGGCTAGGTGGCATTCATTGTATACAGTTTCTTCTCCAGGATTGGTGGACGTTGGTGCTGCGCCACGTGGGGTGGGAGGTCAGCTGGGCTCATCGGAATGTAGCGCTGGGCCGGACATGTCTTGTAACAACGATTGATAGCTAAACTAACATTTGCCCTTTTGGCCACACATTCCCACCCATTCATCACACTTCATGTGTCCTGTTGAGTTGTAACTCTTGTAAGCGTTGACCTTAGATCAATACATAGTCAGGAACATTGATACACGATCTGGAGTGTCTTAATACATTGGTTTTAGGAGGCGCCTTAGGTTCGAGCAATCAGGCCCCATGGGCGTAGTCAAGGGCATGGGTGGGGGTGCTTGACTAACCATCCTTGGCAATAACAGTGAGGGATGGTATTATCATCTGTTGGTACACGTGTGTGCGCCCCCCCTTTCTAGGGTCATTAACTCGGGGTTGACGGAGGTACTACTGACCTGTGGGGGGCATGTGACCGGTGCCTCAAAGGCGGCGGGATTTAGGACCAGGTAGCTCGTAAATCACGGAGTTCAGCTGTGGTGGCCTCTGACACGGAGGAGGGTGGCGGATGCTTGAAACGGGTCCAGCAGGGTCGGGAGGGAAGGCAAGGCTTTGCTGTTTGAACACCGTCTATCTCGAGAGAGCCTGGGCAGGGGGGAGGGGGGAAATGGCCTTGCAGCTCGGTGCGTGGCATCTTGCACGAGGCGGTTTTACTGTCGTATGGGTGAGGGGCGACTAACAACACATGGGGTTCCTAAAAGCACTCATATGTATTTGTATTTACATAGGATACTGGCTGATGATCATACTTATTTTGTATTACATAGCATTTCTCATTTACAGTTGACATACGAACATGAGGTAGTGTCAAGCAGGTGTGTGTAAAGAGTGTATTAAGAGAGCAACACAAGTTATTGTTCACAGTTATCAGCTGTCCAGTATTTGTATATCTCTTCATTACATGTAATATCGGTTGCACAACTTTCTCTTTACCCATTCTCCTTTTGTTAGCAGCGAACGTTAGTCAACAAGGCACACATTACATAAATGGTTTCTGCACATTGCAAGGGCTTTCGGGGTGGGTATGGGTGCAAGGCGTCACGCCGTCTATGGCTGGGGGGCTTGGTGCAGGGGTTAGCGTGATGGTGCAGCCCCATGTGTCGGCCGGCAGCCGCCCTGCCGCCTGGGCCCGGGAGGCCGGGGGCCCGCCGACGAGTCATGGGTCTCAACCAAGGTGGGACATGTAGGGAGGGGGGTCCTATTGACCTACCCTTCCCTACACCATCTTGCTTCAAGTTCACCCAATGCAGCTTCTCGTACCTCTCCCAATAAGTCTTCAGACATTCCTCCCCTCCCCCCAGACACATCTCTCACCTCTTTCTCTCCATTTACTGACTCAGGCTCATACTACTGCTTCTCCTGTAGATCCCAATCCCTCTGTCCTTATACCAAAATATTTCCCCTCTCTCATTCCTTATCTTAACATGTTCTTCAATCTTTCCCTCTCGCCTGCCTACTTTCCTCCTTCAAATACGCTTGACCCTCCCTATTCTTAGAAAAACATTCTTACGACCCAACTATAACTGCTAATGATTGTCCTTTGTCTCTTCTCCCTTATCTTTCCAAAATTCTTGAAGGCATACGCTATCCTCAAGTTTCTATTTTTCTTGCCCATCACTCTCCACTTTCTCTGCTTCAATCGAGATTTCATCCTTGCCACTCCACTTCGACTCAATACTTACTCCTGATTTTATTTGCAAATCTCACGTGCAGCAAGGCAGCAAACCGGCTTCACCGGTCGGGTGTCCAGCGCCCATATTTAAAACTCAGAAATCACTAAAGCGGCAAGCAAGTCGCTGAGCATCATACAGTGAATCCGGTGGCCATTTTTAAATGGTTTTGTCTCAATTGATAATACTAAATAGTATCCAAATCTTACTCCTGCACTCACCTCAAGCCGTACAAACACGCTCATAAACTATTATGCCATCAACCCATGCTAATAACCAACTAGGTCGATACAATTTCACTCACATCACAAACCTTCAGTTTCTAATTGTATTCATTCATCATTTTTTAATAGAATATAACTTGTGTATAAATGTTGACTCTCCCACTTTAGGGCTCCTATGATAAAACATGGGCCTCTGGAGCTCACTGTAAACAGCGTGCGTTTGTCAAACCTGTCTGCTTTCAATTAAGGGCAGAGGTTCACTAAAGCAGCAAGGCTTCCGTTTATTTCTTATTATGTTTTACTTCAATGCACCTAGGAATTGGACAACCGGGTATTATCACAGCCCAAAAAGTCCCTTTTAAGGTTTATAGTAATTCAATCGACAGCCAAAGCATCTAATGCCATACCATCTAAAAAAAAGCATTAAAAAAAGCATCTAACACATTTATTTTAATTTTTTTTTTTAATGGGGTTTTTTTTAATGGGGGGGTTCCCCCTCCAAGCCCCATTTTTTTAACCTTTAAAACCCGTCGATGCTTTGGTTGTCGATGCAATGACCGGATACCCCCTTTTAAAGCAGAGAAAAAGGTCTGCTTACTTCACCCCTAGTCTGAGAGGAACGAGCATAATGTGAACCCCTCAGTTCATGATTAGTTATTACTGTCTTTGGGTTTCCCTTTGCTGGCCAGCAGAGGGCCCACCAATGGGTAGCCAAGGGGGTGCGAGGGGGGCACGGCCACCTTATAAAACTGCTGCTCCCCCATTGGCCGCCTGCCTCTTAGAGTCAATGAACGCAACTTCGCCGGGCCACCCCAGTGACGTCATCAGGCTACCCTTATGAAATATGTCTGGAGGAACCTCTGCTGGCCAGAGCATAACCTGATCGGATGCAATCTCAGAGGCCACCAGCAGCTGGTTATAAGGGCTCTGGGGCCTTGTAATGGAGCTCCGTGACCCAGGCAATGCTCACTGTGAATAATGGTGTGAGCAATGGTAGTCTGCTGTTTATTTAACTGCGTGCCCACTCATTCGTCGACAGAAATAACAGTGAAACTGGCCTAACACGTGCGTTCTGGGAACAGTCACTTGGATGAGTTTTCCCTTTGTTTTCTATCCAAATGCAAGGCCTCTCTTGCCTTCACCTAGGTCTGACTGACAATGTCTACAGGCCAGGGCTTAGAGCAGTCAATCTGCTGAGGGTCGTCTTCTTTCTCTCTTTTACCTATTCTTTCGGCCTCACAGGTTTCACGCCTGCAGAAGACTCTGACACATGGACAGGTGCCAAGCAGGCTTCCTCGAAGTTCAAATGTGACTGCCGGCAACCACAAACGCTCGCTCTCTCCCTACGCGCGGCACCCCCGAGCATACCTGCCTAACCTCTGGGGTTAGCCCGGAGACTCAGGGTTTTTAAGCGCTTCTTCGGGGAGGAGCGTGGGATCTCTGGGTGTTCCAGCCGTTCCTGCATCTCCACTAGATTTGTGGGCTTGCATCCTTTTCCTGCCACGTGATACCAGCAAGTAACGGCGCCCTTCATCACTTCCTAACAGCACATCTGACGGGAGTAAACGTGTCTTTGCTGTCCCTCCCAAAATACGCTCACGTTTGCCTTCAAAACGAGTTAACTGTAATGAAGGGCACGTGTTACGGCCTCCGCCATGGCGAACACTTATACTGCATGTGGATTAAGAAAATAAAAGCTACCGTGGCGTGTGTTCTCGAGATTCCTTTATCACGTTAATAATCCACTTAGTTCACATGTTCAAATTTGAATCTATATAATTATGATGGATTCTTTAATATGTTTTGCACATGTAGTGCTTATTACAATCCTGGGAGTTTATAAAACACATATAGTACAAAGTAAAATATATTTTGTGAATGTGTGGGTGTGGCCTAGTGAACATGTGGGCGGGGCATTCCAGTGATGTAGATCTCAGGGATTTTTCATTCTGGCATATAGGCAGGTAGTATGCCCCCGAGGGAGGGGTGACAGACCACCACAATTCTTAGGAGGCCTTGGCACGCCTCCCACGAGTTGATAGACACGGCTGTGGGGCGGGATCCGTCCTTCCTCCAGATCGCCTTCCGGCTCTCTCCTCAGAGGCTTTGCTGTTTACAGGGTCATACCATATCTGCGTTACTGGCAGGAGAGCAGCCTGTCAAAATCATTTTATCTCGGATTGTTCTCCTGTGGCACACAGAGATCCCCCATGCGCACGAGACGACCAAGAACCCCCATTTTCGATTGCCCACACGAGAAGAGGTATTGAAAGCACAAAATGGAGGAGTTTGTTTACTTTTCTTTTCTCTTCCAGTGTGTAGACACCACAGATAAACCAGAAAGTTGCACGGATAATATATAACACAAATACATTAGCAATAACATATCAATATCCCCTTTTAGTTATAGGAAAACGTTTACTCTTCTCCAACATTTAACTTTACATGCAACAGACATAAATAATGTAAAATGTCACTTCACATGGGTGATGATCAGCTTAATAAATTTCCCCATCATCATGGTTCCTTTGAGAGAGTTTATCCTTCAAACGGGTGCATGGATATTTGCCTTAATTCGTTCAGGGAATTTTAATATCAAAGCAAACACTGCGTTCTGAATGGATGAGTCCTCCAACCTATTTGGTTCTGTGGGGGTAATGGGAACAATATACTCCTCATCACTTCAAAGTGTCAGAGGGTCAAACCTACTACAGGTATCCACCTTAACCATGATGCGAGAGTCTAAAGTGCCCTCTTTGACAGTCGACCGTCTTGATGCTGGTCATGTCTCTACAGGGATTGCAAAATCTCTGCCTCCTGTCTCAAAAGGGCTCCCCATCTATTTTGATTTGTGAAAATGCTCCTATTTCTTGAGTCTTACAATTAACCAGTTCCCGTCCACTTTCAGGTTTATATCTATTTGAACCAATGTACCCCCTTTCTTCGCATGTGTATCCATGGACTGTGTGGGCTGAAGTGAAACTGATGATTCTCTATCTGAGTCCTTTTCTAGGTAACCCAATAAGTCTGGGTCATTTCATATATCTTGGAGTAATGATTCTATTTCAGAAATTAACACTTTATTATTGTTTACCGATGCACTCGTCTGACCTGATTTTTTAAGCGACTTAGCAGGTGAAATCTGTGAGTTTGCTCTTGTTTATGCAAGTGTAGGAGTTTCTTTGTACTATTTTGAACTTAAAACACAGTAAATACAATAAATTCCACTAGAATATTAATTATATACAGCAAATTTAAGAAAAAGCATATCCAGTCCAAATACAATCACAAAATGTGTAGGCAATTAAAATAGTTCTGTTTTCTGGGATTACTTAATACATTAATATACTAAAATTCTTAGTTATTTATACTTTTGGCGCAGCAGGGGATTCCCTAACTGTCTGAAGGCAAACCTTTATTCCAACTCCCCTACCATTGCCTACAGTGTAACGTAGAATTTGCACCCAGGTGGACATCATGATGTTATCAAAAACCATCGACATATCAGAGCCATTAAGCCGGCTATTGGAGAATAGAAACATTTAGATGTAGGTGCGACTAAGGATTGAGGTCAAACAGCCACATTTTAAGATTTTTTCTGAAAGGTAATCAATCACATTCTTCCCAAGAGACTGGCAGGAAGAGAGTTCCAAATTCTGGGAGCCAACACTGAAAAGGCTTCAACACCAATAGAGGCTTTCCGGAACTTCGGAATAATAAGAGTGCAAGAGGACGAGGAGCATAGTCTCACACACATGTTTTGCCCAGTTTAGGGGCAAATAATGTGAAATTACTAAAATATAAGGCCTTATGGGTGAAACCTATGGCCTTAAAAGTGATCCGTTTCTAATCAGGAGCCAGTGAAGAGCTCTAATACCAGTTGATATGTGCCTGAATTTACACATTTTCAGCAAATCCTTAGCAGCAGCATTCTGTGCCCTCAAAAGTTTCAAAACAATAATCGAACGAAGTCCTAAATAAATGCTATTTCCAAGATGCTGGAGATAAATCCTCCACTTTAAGGCCAAAAATCGGTGGAACTCCCAGGGTGGAATTACTGTTCACCGTTAATCCAAATAAAATACCAATGGAGTCCTATGGTCCCCAAAAATGGGGATTTATACCTCCATCTGAACATTCTTAAAGTGTTGGTAATTCTACCAGATCGAGTGGTGGTCAGGGTAAACAATTCCGGCAGTCATTTCATTGAATACATGCAGAATTACTGCTAAACCCATGATGCTGCCCAATGTCTTTAGAGGATGAGAAAAAAGTAGTCAGTTACATTTTCTATGTTCAGTCTGTAATAAATGATCAAGTCTATTCCAACACCGTTCGGGATGGGCAACAGTGTTGTAGGCTGCCGAGATATCCAGCTAGCCCACCATCAACCTGCCTCCTTAGTTCATCCTTGATGATTTCTGTGATCATCTCTGTGCTTCTTCCTGGTATAAGGTCTATCTGGGCAGAATTCAGGATATAGAATTGTTCCACAAAGTCTTGGACTTGTTCCGTCACAACCCGTTCAAGTTTTGCTGAAAACCCAATTTGGGAATGGGCCAGTAGTTGAAGGTGTCCAATGAGTTCATCAAAGGATTCTTTAGAAGAATTCTAATTACTGCTCTCTCCCTAACATTGGGAACTATTCCTGACTCTAAAGATGAATTCAGCAATTGATGAATATTCCTGGAGAAGAGAGGGAAAGCCTACTTAACACTCCTGGGCAGGAAAATATCATGTGGCGAGCCAGAAGGTTTTACTGATAAATGTAAATTCTCCATCTCAACACAGGTGTGGTTACAGAATTTTGCCAATGTGATGTTAAACAATGTAGATTCATTCATATGATCTGTGGACAGCAAACATCTCTAATGATCTGCTCCAATCTTCTCAATTTTACAGATGATGTTATCAGCAAGTTATCAGAAATGGTGTCAGCAATATGATGTGAAGGAGTGCCAGGTGATACGCAGTCACAGCTTCTAATTACCTCATTAGTGAGAAGATCTTTTCATAGCCATGTACAGCTGCATCAATTCTAATGCTAAAACATTCTGTTTGGCCATAACAATAGCATTTCTATAAATCCACAGGTGGAGTCTTTCCTGTACACGACATAAGGTGTCTTGCAAGCTTCTGCATAACCATTCCAGGTTTCCGGGTGTAAGCTGAAAATCATTAACTTCACAAGTAAACCATTTTTGTAAGGCATTAGAGATCTCTCTCTTCACTAATTTCAAAGGTGTCTTCGAGTTTAAATCATCCAAAATGTATTGATTGAATGTATCAACATCTCTGTGGGGTTAAGGTTGGGGGGCAGATCTGAGGGGTAGTTACAACTTGATGCCTGTTTTCTTGAAAGAGAGAGAGTACACTATCTCTATTGTCTATTCCCTCAGACTCTGGCTTCCATTCTGAGTCTCTTCTGTACACATGTTTCAAAAGTTATTATTGTTGCCACACCATAATGATAGATATAATATTGCCAGATTCTTAATTTATCAATTTTCTATCTTCTTACTTTCAGGTTTCATCGCTAGACCTCATACTATCTCTAAATGTGCACGTACATCTGTGCAGTTGTTTTAAGAGTTAATATTGTATTAGATAGATCTAGAGGTGCATTTTCACCCTGAGTTATGCAAATATAAACGTGGACAAATTTGAAAAATATTATAGAGCCCTGGCAGGGGTAAATGACAGAATGTAGTCACAGACAGACTGTACTATATGGATGATGTTTATCTGGTCTGGAAACAGGGCGACAATACATTAAATACATTTTCATTATCGGGCAAACAACATTGATCATCATTGAAAGTTCACAATAAACAGTGGATTTCAAAACATGCATTTTTTAACTCAGTTGGTATTTAAATAAACAGGAAGTGACATTTAGAAGACTTCAATAAAAAGACTGATATGACTCCAATCTCATGAGGGTATTCTTCTCAATCTGAGTGTCTCATTCAAAATCTTACAGCTGTTTAGATGAAAATGATAGGCTCAGGTTTACGATTGCTTGCGAGGTTAGACCTCAAACCTTACCACACACGTAAGACATACACAACAGTGGCAGCCCAGGATGGGGCAGTAAGACGGGAGGGGTTTGCAGTCCCCCCTAACCCCCATGATACAAGGGAGAGAAAAAGAAAGAAAGGTTATTGAAGGAAATGACCACAGAGTCAAATATGTGTCACTGTAAAAATAAAACACTGTAACTTATAGGGTAATAAGAAAAGCAAGAGACCTTGGTGACCCCCGAATTCTCAATGACGGGCCAGAGTCCAGAGGTCACATACGGGAATACAAAAAAATAATAGTCCATGACTGGAGTTGACATGAAGGCTACAGGCTACAACTGGGTCCAGGAGCCTCGGGAATATCCATGTCCGAAATAAGGAAGAAGGCCAGGACTTTCAAGGAAACAATGATGCCGTTAAACTGATGGTACTACTGTGCATAGAGTCACAGTAAAAACCACAGGAAGGTCAAGGATGATGTGGTGTTGGTGATCGGCTGATGGGTCAGAACCTGACAGGAACAGAAGAGTGATGTAAAAGGACAGAAGGAGTGGGAGAACCCATCAAGAGTCGAGACATGAAAGAAGTTAGTTGGCCACCCCCGCCTGGCAACGAGTGGTAGATGCAGCTGGAGACATTAAGGATGGTACAGCAGGCCCGGCTCGAAGAATTTTCATCTGGGTGGGCCAGGGTTGTGATCAGGGGGGCCCACATTCCATTGGGTGTGGGTCTAGGAGCACCCTAAACAAAGTGCTGGCGTTGATACAGATTTCCAAGATCTGTGATCCAGCAAAACATTTCTTCCCAGATCTGCAAAAATACATTTGCACCCCTCTATAAAAAAAAAACTGTACATAGCAAAAGAGAAACAGAAGCAAGGAAATAGTGTTGCAACATCAATCTACCGATCTTCCCTTCCCATCTGCTCTCTCCTTTCTGTTATAGCTGATCCTCCTCACCTTTCACCGTCCAGTCACCTTCCTTCAACTGCCCTAACCACCGTTCCATTTACCTCCCCTCCCACCTATTCACACCAGCACCCAGCATGCCTTTCCTGGACTGGCTTGGGAGAATTGAGGGTGATGCCTCCTCCTCCTCCTCTAAGAGGGCTGAGTAGTGAGAAGTGAGGCCCCAGTCTTTGTACCACCTCAGATGATATCCGCTCAACAATACCTTCCTGAGCACTGTGGCTACACCCAGCAGGCCCCACATGAGATGCTTGTGGTCCCTCCATCTTGTTGTGAAAGATATACCCCCCACAGCCAGAATACTGAAGCAAGGAATTAGGAGAATGTTGTTCCTACAATTACAAAATTACATTTTTTTCAAACTTCTTAAAATTTCAAGAACAGAACATACCTTGTCCAATCAATATAGGTAGTCTTGTTGATCTTAATAATATTTTGAGCACAACAACATATCCAACTGAACCCCTACAGTAGTCCCATTCTGAATGTCTCCCATCAATGGTTCATGTCCAAAATTACATTTTTCTGTTCCATTTTTGCAGCACATTTTAATTGAGTTGAGAGTTCAAGGGAGTGCAAGGGCTGTAAGGGCTGCATCCGGAGGCAGACAGTGCTGGTTGAGGGGTTTGCAGCCTCCTGGTATCGCTCCTGGTGGGGCGTGCCCCTGTACATCATTGTCTGGTACATACTGGTTATAATATGCAATTGTCCATGATGACTCTTTGTTTGATGTGTTTACTTTGATTTGCTATTGAATGACACACTTGTGTTCAATAAACGTGGCCCGGATATTTTCTAAGTTAGACGTGTGTATGTCCTAATCCATGTGCTGCCCATCAATTAAACCATGAGTGAGGCTTTTTGGAATAGCTTATAATGTGAACTGAATCACTTCTAGGGGCACCTAATTTTAACAGGTAAGGCATAGTGAAATTAAAAATTATGCCCAGGATCACACACCATGGTCAAGTGGTAAAGCCATCATTTGAGTTTAGCCTGTAATTTAGATACTTGACCACACATCTTCCGAGCTCAAGTTGATACAAATATGTGTTGAAGTTTGGGTTGGAATACCTAAAATAATACTAAATTGTATGCAGACTACTTTTAAAAATGCACACGTCACATGATAAACCAACCTAACAATGTATTCATCATTGTAGAAACATGTTGATGAAAAGATTAAGGGGGCATTTTGTTTTGAATCCTAAATTGCACAGCTCAGAATTCTCCTGTTTGCACTTTTTTGCAAAAGGGGCCATTCACTAATTTTAATTGTTTCCACCAAGTAATGGAAAAGTAAAGAGTAAAACACAGGTGAAAATCGCCTTTGCTCTTTAATTTACCATTGCGTGTCTGGAAAAAAGTAAATCACTTCCACAATTAACGATTGTGAGAGCCATCCACAGTGGATTCCTTTGGACTCTGCCTGCTTTTCCCAGGTGTAGAAGTCAGGCAGGTCTGATAGGAATGTATCGGTTTTCCGCCAACGTAAAAATACATGCTGGTGGAATACCAATCGGACGTCCGATCTGCTCTCCAACTTAACCTATCAAATTCTACAAATCCTGAAGCTCATAAAATGTGGAGCTACATGCATTTAGCACCAGTTCTTCCACTCCGCTTAACCTGGAAAATGATCCCCTATGACTGTAGCTTTATTTTCCCCATCCTGAATGTAAGCCTACAAGCTCCAGCATAGCAATTAATGAGAATTTACAAAACATCTCATACAGACACAAAGTGAAATGAAATGCATGATAAGATTATTGTTTCACACAGCTTGTTCTGTATCCCCTTACTTACTAATCACCCAACAATCACAATAAATAGCTTCTTAAAACCATATATATTTATTTTTAAGGTGCCTCAGCATTGCTCACTGCCTTTTTACCTTTTTTTTAAAAAATCTCTAATCACTTCCTGTTGTAAATAATCTGCCTCTGAGACACATTAAAAAGATCTTACTTGTAGGGCCTGATCAGCACCAACTTTTTGTATTTGAGGGGAGAGAGTAGAACACAGGGGGCAGGGGGGATTGCCATTTGTCCCTTGCCCAAATGTTAAATCCACCTCTGATTACTGCACTCTTTAGAAAATATTTAAATAATGCTTTTTAGTTATAAAAGATGTACACCTTTTATGCTTTGCCCACAACATTATAGAAAACACTCTTCTTTTTTGTTATTCTATGGGTGTTCATGTTTCATTTCCGGCATTGCCTAAACACCCAGCACCAAGGATTTAGATCATACTTTCCAAACAAATCCCACAACACACATGACATATTCTGTTTGCATGCAAACTCTGTAAATTTACTCCAACAGAAAGAGGTTATCAAGTCAGTACTTATCAGTTTGAATCATGAAACATTCTGTCAGAGAAGACTAGGCTTCCAAACAAAGATACATTCTATTTAGGTCGGAGCCCCACTGGTAAGTATGCATGAGAAGATCTGGCACTGGTCAATACTTGCCAACCTAGCATTATCATTTTCATGCAGGGCCTTGTTGGACCAGCTCGGTGAGGTGCAGCTTGATTCCTTAGGCGTAGCAAGCAAGACACCCTCATCTGGGCATACACACATTCACTTAGGGAGACAAATGTAAGCCAACATGCATTGGCAAAGTCAACAGCTTGGGCTTTTGATTAGGCATGGATAGGCATTTGCCAGGCACTGCCATAAGGGTACCACCTGGCTATAAAATGGGAACAGCTGGAAAATGGTGCCAGTAACTGGGCATATGATGGCATTGCCTGGCAAATGTCTGCTAATACCTATACACAAGCCAAAACTGCTTGTTTAAGACTGGACTTCAGTGCAAGTCACAGAGGCATGACAAATATATTGCTTCTAAAATCTACTGGCTGAAGACACACATTAAGAGAATTGTACTACACCAGGAGCTCATTTACAGAGACAATTAAGTAATTAAACACTCAAAGGAATGCTGAGATATAACACTGGCAGGCCCTATACAGCAACACGGTTGGTATTACGTTGGGATAGAGCTTGCTCAAAGAGTTCTAGAAAGGTTTGGTTGGTTTGGTTTGGTGGTGAGGCATTGACATGGCCATGGCTAGTCGTTAGGTGGGTAAATGACCAGACACACCCATAGGATGTGTGTTCCTCCTCACATTTTATTGTTATCCTATCTGTGTTCCACAGCATGCGTTCTGGTTGTACCTAATAGGTAAAAAGTCTCTGAATCAGTTAGGACCACCGTCATTGCTCTGGTTAGCCTTCCATACCATTGTTTGCATATCAGCCTTGGCCCTGTCACTAATGTCTGAAGCCCTAGCCAAACTGCAAAATCACAGGCCCTAAATATTCATATGGTTGCTTGTGTTCCAGTGCAGATGGAACACGGCCTAGTAATTGAGATTGAACTGCACCTTTTGGTGGCAGCACCACAAGTCATTTGCTAATGCTTGTCCCCCTTCTTTAATCGTACAGTCATACTACAGTATTATGGCATGGAATGTTGCGCAGAGCAACGGTAGTGGTAATATTTAATTCAAAGCCTTGCATTTATCACTTTTTGATTTTACTACACTCTGCCCTCCAGAATTACATTTTGTTACTACCAACCTTATCTTTCATATATAATTAATTAGTTAATGCTGCAGAATATATACTTTGAATGTAATTTGCAAGGGCCCCCAGTCAGTTGACTCAACCTCTGCAGAAATCTGTGTTCAATCAAGTTTACCTGTCATTTATTGTTTGATATAGAGCAATTCAGCCTCTCAGAATAAAGTCTCTGAGGTTGCTGCTGAATGTTTAGAGTGATATCCACCCCCCCACTCCCGCACTTACCAATGGTGTATAACACCACTGACATGGCCTTCTTTCTAGGGGGGGGGCAGAGGCTGGCTCAGAGGGGACTGGCCCTCCTGGCCCCCCTGCTGGAGCTGGGCCTGTGGTACAGGCTGATGAAAGTATCGAAAGAAAGGCTAAACCGAGTTCCATAGGCAGGCAAAAGATTCAGCACACAGGCGGACAGGAGTCAACAGGCAGTGTCCGATAGACAGCAAGAAGATGCACAAAATCAGCAGGCCGACAGCGCTTGGAAAATGGCATGAGTTGGGTATGCTAGAAATCAGACTAAGATTTAGAAATTGCCAAAACAGGACAGTTGACGAGCAAAGCCCAGTGTCTTCTGGGCCATTATATGGAGGCAGATATGGCGCGCTAGACTGATGTAAAGAGACGCCCCCCTAATGTTCAACCATGACATGGAGAACTGTGGGAAATATGAAACAGAGGTCCTTAAGGTGAAAGATCAATTCCTATTGAGAAAATAATCCAACCACGTCATAGATAATGCATATGATAAAACACACACATTGAATGAGGAAACCTATCAGTAATGAGAACCAATAAAAACAACATTGTCTGGCATTTGCAACAATGTACAAATCATAACTGAGTGGTGGTCGATCTTACACGCTGGTGAGGACTTAACCCCTTAAGTGCCAAGGATGAGTATTCTTGTCCTTTTTGCATAGAAACAATCAAACAGGAAACACAAAAGAACAGACTGACAGAATCTATGACGGCACAGAGACTACCTAGGGCTGACTAAGGGAAACTCCTACAAGAACAAGAGAGATGATGCTAGGTGGAACAGAACACTAGTGACAACCCCATGAGGATAGAACAATAGTAAACATGCCTAACACTACCACCAACCTTACCCATTCAGAAAGGGGGTAGTGGCGTACATCTAAGTAAATCGATCTGAAAGGACTAGGTTGCAGCAACGAAACACTGGGATATAGAGGGTAGCCAAATACAAAGATAGAAACACAAAGAGTAGCTGACTTAGCATAATGACAAAGCAACGAGACAGCCTCATCTTGCTGAAACTTAATCACTGAAAGGAAGACAACCTTCTCAAAATCACGAAAGAGACACAGTAGGAATGTGCATTTCTCCTAACAACAAAGCTACTAACCAACCCCAAAAAAACTTCTAAAAACTTCACCACTCCTCACACACTGTAACCCAACATAATCATACCTCTTGAATCCGCAGCAACCCGCACGTACTTCACCACACCGCAACAACAAACACACCGCACAGACCCCCACACAACAGCACACAATGGACTCAGAACCGAATACCACACCAATAAGCTCGGCCGAACAGTGTTAACCGAACTGAAGCTGCCAACAGTACTTCAAAGCTCCCTTGCTCTTCTCCAAACTTTGTCCTACTAATACGCCCTAACCTACCCCCCTTTGGTTTCAAATCCGCCAGAGCACCAGGGGACCACTACGGTGGTGATAGTGCACGGTACAAATATCCTTTAACATTAACATTAACATTAACATACACTTGCATAATAGCCTGGCATTAATAGCCTACAAGAGACATTAACACAGTCAATATCTACTAGTATGGAAGCATTGGAAACGACCAACAAATGTGCAGACATTTATAAAGACGCCAAAAATGGGACCTGTCGAGGAGATGCACACAGTGGTCTTGGTACAAAGGGCGAAACTATATATCTTTCTAAAGGTGGTGTGTAAGTTCAAATGAAATCATTTAAATAACTGCTAGAATGCTTCTAAGTACATAAGACAAACAATCAGGTCTGTGAAAGAAATTAGGAATGCAAGCATGTCACCACTGCTAGCATGCCACTTTTATATCGCCTATCACAATGTTATGTTACGTTATTTGATATTTGTATAGTGTCAACTGCCATTGTTATGCTTCATAGCGCTGTGGGGTGCAAGGCACTTCAGTAGACGGTAGGTAGTCTTTGCAAACATGAAAATAAAAAGAGCATTGCATTGCATGCAAACAGTAATTAGAATTAGGTAGAGATTCAATTACTACTTGAGATAACTTGTTTTAAAACATGAAAATAATGCTGAGCATTGTGTTCAGATGAAAAGTTGACTGCTATGTCAGTGAGTATGCAACAGCTGGGTCGAATTTTGCGGGACTCGGCTGTATTCTATGGGTTGCAGCGTGAGAGAGGGAATGGGCATATAAATAGTCTTATCAACCCCCCCACCCACTGGGCAACTGTCTACAGTTGAGGGCTCTGCTATACTTTGCATGCACACTGAATAACATGCGGTCACATGCAAGTTACAAGCAATTGTCAGCTATGTAATGTAATGTAATGCAATATGGCATTTTTATAGCGCCTAGTTCCACTGGTATGGCCTCAAAGTGCTGTAGGTGATCGCCCTTGGAGGACTGAAGTCCACAGTATGAGAGAATGGTCAGGGGAATTTAGAATGTGTGTGTGCATTTTAGCCAGTACCAAGGTAGGTCAGGGTGGCTAAGTCCCTGCTAGCAACCCATGTAGAGCTGGCTTGAGACTGGGTGCTGCAAAGGCTGTCGGGAGAGTATGTGAGTCAATGAGACTGATTATGTGTCCAGCTACACTGAATTTTTGCAGTGGGACTTAGCTGCATTCTGGCAGTGGTGATGTGCGATACGAGCTCAGGTAGCGGATGATTGCAGATGTGTGCGGGTGGGTGGCTTGACTTGGGAGGGATAAGGCCATCTTCCATCGAGATGGCATGCGATAAGTACCCATCAGTCATGGCTGATTACTTGTCTAGTTGACCGTGTGCAGGTCTTGTCACGCAGGTCTACTGGAATCTTTTATGTGCATGCTTGGTTCTTTCCGGGAGTCTCCTCATATGTCTCATCGATGCAACCTCCTACCTGTCTGGGGGTTGAAGTTCACCCGAGAGGCGGACTAGGACAGTCAAGATGTGGGGAAGAGCCAGGTCTTGCATATCTTCCATAAGGCGAGATTAGCCTCTATGCGGCGGATGCTAAAGGGATAGAGTTCCATATTGTAGGTGCTTAAACGGAGAAGGAGGATTCAGCTATTCTGATCGATCTGGCAGAAGGGATGGAGAGGAGGAGAGTCATGCCTGATCTCAGGTTTCTGTTAGGTCTGTAGGGTGTGAGCTTGTGTTGTAGATATTCTGGTCCTGTGTTGTGCAGAAACATTGGGTGATGCACATAGCCTTGAAGGCGGACCATCGCCCGACAAATAGCCAGTGCAGGACACGAATGGCAGGTGTGATGTGCTCTCTACGGCCTAAGGTCTGGAGGAGCCTGGCTGCAGTGCTTTGGACCTGTTGAAGATTTCTGAGTTGAGATGCTGGAGCGGCCAGGTATAGGGAGTTGCCGTAGTGTAGGCGAGAGTGATCGATGGTTGTAATTGCAGCAACTCTGTGAGAGTAGGAGAGGTAGGGGAAGATGGGTCAGAGAATGCATAGGTGTAGATAGCATGATCTTGTCACAAAGTTGATGTGATGTGAAAGTGTCAGATCTGCATCCATGGTGCATCCAAGTTTGTTTACTGTGTAGGAGGTAGGGCCTAGGGAGGATGACTAAGGGGTGGGTTGGGGGAAGAAGGCTGTGTTCCTGCAGATCATGATTTCAGTTTTTCCGGTGTTGAGAAGGAGGTGGTTAGCCATCATCCAGTGGTCCATTTCTGTGAGGCATCCATGGATGGGTGACTGAATATATGGGGGCTGTTTACACTTGGAAAAGATAACTTGTACTCACTCTTACTTGGCCAGAACAAACGCCACTGTTATGCTCACCTGGTATCCACAGGGACGCCACCCAGCCAGGTTACTCTCTGCTATGCTTCACAGCTTTGCCCTGATGTGGTCTGCGGGGAAGGTTCTGCCTTGTGGTAGAATTAGGTGTGCTCTCCGTCCTGCCTTCTTTGCAGGAGAGCGTTGTCTTTCTTGGGCGTGTGCAGTCTAGTTACTTCACTGATGCCGCCCCGTTTGATATTGTTCAGGTAGGTCTTATGGCTGTTCTTTAGTTTTTTTGCTATCCTGCATGCCTTTCTTTGTTTAAAATGTCTCTTTTTTCTCCCTTAGGTATGCAGAGCTTCAGCGCGGCGAACTGGCTTGGTTGAGCCCCGCTGGTAAATGATGACACATTAAGAGCGCTATGATGTGGTAAGTAAGCGCTATGCGCAGCGCTGCGATGTCTTGCCTTTGCTAACCTGTGTTTTCCTTCCTTGTGGGTTGCGGTGTTCTTCAGCGCCAGTGGAATGTCCTGAGTGGTGCCAGCCGAGAGGCGACCAGCCAGGTAAGCCTTTTCAGCAGTTCGTAATTTGTAAATGTCTCTACAGCTTTCTTTAATGTTGCCTCTATCTTCCTCTTTCAGGTCGTGCTGTCCGGGAGGCGTGCAGATTCGAGGAAGCTGTTCTCAGTAGCTGCAAGTGTTTAAAGATGAAGACTGCAGGTAAGATGCTGCTGCTAATGATGTTCCTTTTGTCTCCTTGCAGGTTCTGCTTCTCCGAGGTTCGAGGGAATAGCTGGACACGGTGAGCTTCAAAGCATGTTCTGCAGTCAGGGTGTGGTTTATATAGCCCAGGTAAAGTAGTACCAGGGAAAGTACCAGGGAAAGTAGTTCCAGGCCTGCCACACCCAAAAAACTAGACCGGATAGCTTGGTTCTTAGTGAACCAAGCTATGTGGATGCCTCCATGTTGGCTGACAATACAATAAAGTAGTTCCTAAGCACATTGTTGTTCATGGTATATGAGCCTGGCGTCATAGGAGCCAGGACTGGCCCCATGAGGGCTTTTGAAGAGGATGCCAGGCTCTAGAGGCCCGAGTCCTGACTCCACCTGGCCAATGGGTTTGCCAGAGGGGGTTTTGGGCGAGGGTCGTGACAGCACTCCCCCCTAAGGCCCCTCCCATGGTGTTCCTTCTGTCTGGCCCAGGTTTCGTTGGGAAGTTCCGATGGAATTTCCTGATTAGACGTGGTGCGTGGATATTCTCACTGGGCTCCCAGGATCTATCTTGTGGTCCAAATCCTTTCCAATCGACGAGATAATATAGCTTGGTCCTAGAGTATTTAGGGTCCAAGATATCTTTGACTTCGAATTCTGGTTCTCCGTCAACAAGTATGGGCTTAGGTGGTGTCCCAATCTGTGTGCCGGGTTGCATTGGTTTCAGGAGGGACACATGGAATACCGGGTGGATGTGTAGATTAGGTGGTAAATCCAGTTTCACGGTAGCCGTGACTCCACCTGGCCAATGGGTTTGCCAGAGGGGTTTTTGGGCGAGAGTCGTGTCAGCCACTTCCTGTACACCCATACACCATAAACGTTCACCCCATAGCTCTCCCACCCACTACACAAGATCCTTCAGAGCGATACTTTAAATGTTTGTCTGAACTTTGTCTTTTCGGCCATCTCACGATAACAAGATTAATCTCCTGGCTTCCGTCCTTCAGCCCACAAACCTGGAATAGCTGGAATTAGAATGCTTGGAAGCAAAGCTATGAATAAATTAGGCAAAAAAGAAGAAGCAGCTTGCATAATGATAAACAAGATATACTACTAGTTGATTTTAAAGGTTGTGTTGGATAGTGCATTTTATTAATTTTAATTATTTTAAATGTATATAGCGCACAAACAGAACCTGTAGGCATGGGGGCACTAAAGAGGACGTGCACACAGAACATGAAAGAGACAGCAGGGATCATTCTAAGGCAGAGGAGACTTAGCAAAAGAGAGCGGTTTTGACTAAACGAAACATAAAAGACGTAACCAGTGTAGAATACAGAGATTTGAGCATGCAAAGAAGTGTGCTGCTAGCGTTTTTGATATCTTGCGACTCTACCTGAAATGGGCCCTTAGCCAGAATGAATTCTTCTGTTTCTAACAACCTTGAATTTGCCATTCTTAATTTATGGGTGTGTTTGCCAGTGCTCAGCCCCGGGACTTATTTCTGAGCCCTGGCACTTATTTCCGGACGAAGACTGATTATGATGCTGCGTTTTGGCAACTTTATTATTAAATCTCATTCAGCAGTTGTCACACAACAAGTAATGCTAGTGTGCACTGGCCACATTCTCTTCATTCATGAACTTGGTGACCGACGTAGACAGCAGAGTGAGATGGAAGGTGACATTGCTGGGTGCTTGTGCAGGAGACGCCCACACACTTCTCCAGTCCTCCTGCATAACATTGGAGCTCCTCCACTACTGCAATACCCAGCAACACTACAATCTCCAGCAACACTACCACATCAGTGTGCATTGCCAACAAGAGGACAGTCACCAGCCAGCAGCCCAACACAAAGGAAAGGCCAGGGAAAAAGCCATGGAGTGCCTTTCGTGAATGTCAACCTATACACAAAGGTTTTACTGCAATGTTTGACAGACAGGTTTGACAGTACAGCCATACTTTTCCCTGCATTTGTCAATCAAATAAACTTAGTAGGAAAGCAGGTTTGATTGTTTTCCTGTGGATAGATGGTCAACATGTTCCAATAGACACCTATACAATCCGACCAAAATGTAAACAATGATAACATTTATCTTAAACTAGTATGTTATTTTGTGTTGTTTGGCATCTGTGAATTGCACACCTGCCATGGCGAGTGCATCCGTCACCCAAAATATCCCGTGGGAGTTGCAGCGTTAACCCTTAAAATGCAGGCACAGTGGAGGAACAAACGGCGGCTTTGGCAGCAGTGGCCCGGGAGATGCCCGCCCGATGCGTCCCCGGCACACTAGAAAATATATGGACCCGGGCACTTCTTTTTTGACAAATTAAGCATGAATTAGCTAGAAACAATCTTAAGGGAATTTGCATGAATTAGCTAGAAACAATCTTAAGGGAATTTGCATGAATTAGCTAGAAACAATCTTGCTCTATGTTCGAAGGAATGGACCTTGTAATATTTTCATTGTGCCTTTGAGGGGAAATGGGAGCAGTGCTTGTTTTCTTAAGTGTTAAAGGAGTTTGCATAATATATATGTTCTGACTTGAGTCTTATTTATTTAAGAGGGTGATTTGTGCTTGCTTGCAGCTGGGAGGGGAAGTGGGTTTCAGCATTACTGGCTGTTCCTTGTTTCCACTTAGCTCAGCAAATATTATTCCTGTTACCCAAGTAAAGAGAGAATTATGCACTCTGCCTCGTGTATTCTGCTGTTCACAGCGAACGGATTAACGCGTTGTGTTGTGTTTTTGCTCCTATCGAAGCTCAAGTGACACAGCTGTTAAATCTAAACCTTGGTTATCACTGATGTCAGCACAGAGTACACCCAAACTAATTGTATATCACTTCAAGTGTGATGTCATACGGGTAGGTTTACACAGCTGATGGATATATTTACAGTGAAAGCATCGTTCACAGTTCGTCCTCAAAGCTGCGTCTGTGTGGCCTGACCTTTGATCCCCCTGCATGACCTCAGTAACAGTCGCTCATCTCATTAAAGAGTGCACCCTCAAAGCTGCTTCAGTGCAGCCTGACCTTTGATCCGAGCTCATGACCCCAAAACCTCAGTAACAGCAGCTCATCTCATTAAAGGTACCTGTGCAGTGCACCCTCAAAGCTGCTTCAGTGCAGCGTGACCCGTGATCCCTCTTCATAATCCCAATACCTCAGTAACAGCAGCTCATCCCATGAAAGGTACCTGTGCAGTGCACCCTCAAAGCTGCCCCCGTGATCCCTGTGCATGACCCCAACACCTCAGTAACAGCAGCTCATCTCATAAAAGGTACCTGTGCAGTGCACCCTCAAAGCTGCTTCAGTGCAGCAAGACACATGATCTCTCTTTATTACCCCAACACCTCAATAACAGCAGCTCATCTCATTACATGTACCTGTGCAGCGCACCCTCAAAGCTGCTTCAGTGCAGCAAGACCCGTGATCCCTCTTCATGACCCCAACACCTCAGTAACAGCAGCTCTTCTCATAAAAGGTACCTGTGCAGTGCACCCTCAAAGCTGCTTCAGTGCAGCAAGACACATGCTCTCTCTTTATGACCCCAACACCTCAGTAACAGCAGCTCATCTCATTACATGTACCTGTGCAGTGCACCCTCAAACCTGCTACAATGCAGCATGACCCGTGATCCCTCTTCATGACCCCAACACCTCAGTAACAGCAGCTCATCTAATTAAAGATGATAGGCCGAGGAAGGGGGTGCTCAACGGGAATGTTGTTTCCCTGTAGCCGTGCTCGGGCAAACAGGCTTTGGTGAAAACCGTGTGCGGTGCATCCTCAAAGCTCCTTCGGTGTAGCCTGACCTTTGATCGCACTGCATGACCTCTGTGCTTCAGTAACAGCAGCTCATCTCATTAAAGAGGTAGTGATCAGAGCTTTAGCAACAGCAGGTAAACAGGTGCATGTCATTGTCTGCAGTTGCTAAAACAGTCAGTAGAGGCCAATATGGGCCAAGTCATTAGGGAGATGTTCACCCAGTCCTGGTTTTCCTTTGCATTATTGAACTTAGTATGGGTCATGTTAACATATATGAAACACTGGCATACACATCTTAGAACTGCAGCTGGGAATAGACCTGCAGAGGGTTGTTTGACATATCTGTGTTAGAACTGCACCTGGGAATAGACCTGCAGAGGGTTGTTTGACATATCTGTGTTAGAACTGCACCTGGGAATGGACCTGCAGAGGGCTGTTTGACATATCTGTGTTAGAACTGCACCTGGGAATGGACCTGCAGAGGGCTGTTTGACATATCTGTGTTAGAACTGCACCTGGGAATGGACCTGCAGAGGGCTGTTTGACATATCTGTGTTAGAACTGCACCTGGGAATGGACCTTTAGAGGGCTGTTTGACATATCTGTGTTAGAACTGCACCTGGGAATAGACCTTTAGAGGGCTGTTTGACATATCTGTGTTAGAACTGCACCTGGGAATAGACCTGCAGAGGGCTGTTTGACATATCTGTGTTAGAACTGCACCTGGGAATAGACCTGCAGAGGGCTGTTTGACATATCTGTGTTAGAACTGCACCTGGGAATAGACCTGCAGAGGGCTGTTTGACATATCTGTGTTAGAACTGCACCTGGGAATTGACCTGCAGAGGGCTGTTTGACATATCTGTGTTAGAACTGCAGCTGGGAATAGACCTGCAGAGGGCTGTTTGACATATCTGTGTTAGAACTGCACCTGGGAATAGACCTGCAGAGGGCTGTTTGACATATCTGTGTTAGAACTGCACCTGGGAATAGACCTGCAGAGGGCTGTTTGACATATCTGTGTTAGAACTGCACCTGGGAATAGACCTGCAGAGGGCTGTTTGACATATCTGTGTTAGAACTGCACCTGGGAATAGACCTGCAGAGGGCTGTTTGACATATCTGTGTTAGAACTGCACCTGGGAATAGACCTGCAGAGGGCTGTTTGACATATCTGTGTTAGAAGTGCACCTGGGAATAGACCTGCAGAGGGCTGTTTGACATATCTGTGTTAGAAGTGCACCTGGGAATAGACCTGCAGAGGGCTGTTTGACATATCTGTGTTAGAACTGCACATATCTGTGTTAGAACTGCACCTGGGAATAGACCTGCAGAGGGCTGTTTGACATATCTGTGTTAGAACTGCACCTGGGAATGGACCTGCAGAGGGCTGTTTGACATATCTGTGTTAGAACTGCACATATCTGTGTTAGAACTGCACCTGGGAATAGACCTGCAGAGGGCTGTTTGACATATCTGTGTTAGAACTGCACCTGGGAATAGACCTGCAGAGGGTTGTTTGACATATCTGTGTTAGAACTGCACCTGGGAATAGACCTGCAGAGGGCTGTTTGACATATCTGTGTTAGAACTGCACCTGGGAATAGACCTGCAGAGGGCTGTTTGACATATCTGTGTTAGAACTGCACCTGGGAATAGACCTGCAGAGGGCTGTTTGACATATCTGTGTTAGAAGTGCACCTGGGAATAGACCTGCAGAGGGCTTTTTGACATATCTGTGTTAGAACTGCACCTGGGAATAGACCTGCAGAGGGCTGTTTGACATATCTGTGTTAGAAGTGCACCTGGGAATAGACCTGCAGAGGGCTTTTTGACATATCTGTGTTAGAACTGCACCTGGGAATAGACCTGCAGAGGGCTGTTTGACATATCTGTGTTAGAACTGCACATATCTGTGTTAGAACTGCACCTGGGAATAGACCTGCAGAGGGCTGTTTGACATATCTGTGTTAGAACTGCACCTGGGAATGGACCTGCAGAGGGCTGTTTGACATATCTGTGTTAGAACTGCACCTGGGAATAGACCTGCAGAGGGCTGTTTGACATATCTGTGTTAGAACTGCACATATCTGTGTTAGAACTGCACCTGGGAATAGACCTGCAGAGGGCTGTTTGACATATCTGTGTTAGAACTGCACCTGGGAATAGACCTGCAGAGGGCTGTTTGGCATATCTGTGTTAGAACTGCACCTGGGAATAGACCTGCAGAGGGCTGTTTGACATATCTGTGTTAGAACTGCACCTGGGAATAGACCTGCAGAGGATTGTTTGACATATCTGTGTTAGAACTGCACCTGGGAATAGACCTGCAGAGGGCTGTTTGACATATCTGTGTTAGAACTGCACCTGGGAATAGACCTGCAGAGGGCTGTTTGACATATCTGTGTTAGAACTGCACCTGGGAATAGACCTGCAGAGGGCTGTTTGACATATCTGTGTTAGAACTGCACCTGGGAATAGACCTGCAGAGGGCTGTTTGACATATCTGTGTTAGAACTGCACCTGGGAATAGACCTGCAGAGGGCTGTTTGACATATCTGTGGTCTATGCCAGTTGTTAATGCCATCCCACCTACAATTCTATTTGCTACATGATTGGATCAGAGAGTTTCTTTAGGTGATACACCTTTATTTTAAACACATTGAATATAAGAATGTATAGAATAGTGCAGTGAAAGTGGGTGAGGAAATGAATCCCCAGTCCTACTATTCGCCATGGCTGTTTAGAGCAGCCTGAGGACTGTTTGGTGAAGGTATGGATGCACTAGAGGCCTGTCTCATGGCGCAGAGCATGCATGTTACACTCAGCTGGAAGCCAACACATTGAGATCATGTTGTGTTTGCCGATGTTTGTTTATGCACAGGTGTTGCATGAATTCAGTTCATATGTCTGTCCCCACTGTGTTGCTTAGAGAATTAAGAGACTGCCCTGGATGTTATCCTGCATATGCCTTGATAAAGGGTCCTGTGCCCTCAAGAATCTAATGACCTGAGTGGCTCACAGAAGATGCCGTGCTGGCCCAGGCCTCCTGTAAATGCCGGAAGCCAAGAGTCCTGGGTTTCAGGGTCTCGTCTGTGAATCGCGCCAGGGGCTTTCAGAGCTACCTGTCTTTACCCCGCAGCACTCTTTGCATCATCATGTTACATCTGTTCGCTTCATCTCCCTTGCCGACAGTCCATTCGATGTCAGGGTGCATTCCACCTGTCCTCCCAGTTTCCCCGGGCGGGCACTGCATCTCCACAGTAGTCGGTCCACCTACACCTGATTGGTGGCGACTTGGGGATTGTCTGCCCAGATCTTCCTCATCTCCCATAGGCGGGATCCAAGGGACCCCAGCAGAAAGATAGGCAGACTTCCACCAGAATGGCATCCCGTCCATTCTAGAGTATCCTAATGAAGCCTGCCAACCAGGATACACCGAGTGCACTCCTGCTTCCACATGCAGGTGTGTAGTCTCTTCATAATTCTTGATTGGCCTAAGTTCTCTTATTCCCACTCATGTTATTTTAATGGATTCATACCGAACAGCACTGCCATTTGCATGGTCTCCAGGTGCTCTGCTGGACCTGAAAGATGGGGTCTGGGGTAGGTCAATGGAGAGAGGGGGAGAACGCAAGATCGCTCTGCTGATGTGTTGATCCGTCCCGTGGTAGAAGTGTACCAGAAAAGTCATGGTACTGTGACTCTGGCAGGGGGCAGAGTAGGAAGAAAGATAGCTGCGTGCAACACATTTCTCAAGGGTTGCAGTCAGGCTGGGTGACAGCCAACCGAGTTGAAACAGATTTCAGTTTAGCTGTAGCTGATATCCGGTGGTAAAGTGGAGAAGAGTGTTTTGAACTTCACAAAGCACAGTTCCAGAATGGTTGCAGAAAGTAGTGGAGCTGTTAACAATAAAAAATAAAAGTAGTGGAACACCGTTCCCGACCGTTCCTGCTCAATTCGACCACTGGATCCGTGCAGTTCAGAAGGGTCCTTGTGTGGTATACAGGTCTGTTTCTAGGTTGGCTCTCTCAAGGCATATGGGCATTTTTACTGCGATGTGAGCCATATGTGGCTGTAGTGTTACATTAGGTGCTGTTTGCCAGACCATTGCCCCAGCCGGTCACATGTAAGTTGCTTGCATAGGTGTAATGTCTGCAGGGGGGGTTGAAATTGATGTGGGAGAGTGGCATAGCTGGTCTGCATATAGTATGAAAAAATTCAACGAAATGAACGGTAAAGTAGGGCAAAGAGTTCCTACAGTCGCGTAACAGGTAATCCAGGATGCAAAGGAGCCAAATACCGTGGGCACAAATGTATCTACGGAAAACAACTCATAAAGAGTGGTAAAAAAAAAGTACATTTTGAAATGATATTGTGTGTGTGACAGATTCTGTTAACGCAGATGCATGGTTTTGTTATTTTGTTTTTTGTATTTTTGATCTGGGTAATGTCCGGGGACCTGTAGGGTCCCAAGAATTGAGGTGGGGCATTACGCTGGTGCCCCTTAAGGGCGAGCGCCTACTGTTATGATCCTTACTTTACATTATGCCAGCAAGGCAAAGTGCCAAGGACGAGTATGCTCATCCTTTTTGCATAAACTTGCACTTAACCCCTTAAAGGATATGAAACAAGGGTGTAGCTGCATTTTGGAATACAATTTCAAAATGCATTTCAACAAAAGTCCACGGTTCGTTAGTCCAAGGTTGTGCCAGTGATGCGGGTGTCGCTTGCCTCGTGGTGTCAGATCCTCGGCCACTGGGACATCAGGATGTAGGTAGATGGCGAAAAGGATGCCATATTAGGGGATTGGGGCATGTGTACAACCAAAAGCGTGTCCCCCCTAACCATAAGGTCTCCCACTATCATAGGACTAGTTCTCCCAAGGTCTTTGATCCTGTTCTGGATCGTTTGAATCATCCAGACTGAAACACCTGACTTACCTCAACACCTCTGCCACCACCATACAGCGACTACCAATGAAAAGAAATTAGGTATAGCTGGCCTCACATAGACTCTCTCAATAATCTCAGATCTTCAACAGCGCTCACCCACGTGTCTGACCTTTTTTTGGGCTGATAAGTCGAGCCTAGCCAGCCACCTAAGTCCTTGACTGGCCAAATGCACACATGCATCTCCGAATCTTAAACTCGAAGTACCTGCAGCACATTTACTACGGTCACCAAGGGCGTTCCAACCACAAAGCGCTTTGAGGCCATGTAAATGAGCTATGTAAATACCAAATACAATACAATGCAATAGAATACAAGTATCTGGTTCTATTTGAAAACATTGCACCGATTTAAAATCATCCATTGTTGAATATGGAACACCTTTCTCATGTGCGATAGTAAGTGGGGGCATTCTTTTCACATATGACGCAGGTATCCCTGGCTTGGATTTCCCCAGATCCAATATTTTCCCTCTACAAGTTCTAGGCTTGCCATTAATATGCATTGCCCTGGCATCACCAGTCTGAGCTTAGAGGGTTGCCAATTGTAGTGCCCTAACAAGAAAACGCCATAAATGGAGGCAAGGTACGGATAACACACCACTCCACTAGCCCCACGCATGGCTATACACACACATAACTATAAAGCAAGGACTATGACAACATTCAGCCATGCTGTTTGCATAATTCCAATGCCTACTTACAGCAGACTATGCCTCAACACCTCTGACAACAGAATGCAGCACACACCTATGACAAATTCAGTAACGCTGAACACATAGCGAGGCTCTAGCACTCAGGCCATCTCCTGACCCCTCTCAACACCCATCCACATGCCTGGCTGCATGGGTTGCTCTCTACCGTGGGCCTGGCCAACCCGGCTAAACCTTATGTGGCCAAATGCACACACACATTCTAATCATACTACGTGACTTCCAACACTCTGGACTTCCGTCCTATGGGGGCGTTCCCACTAACAGCGCATTGAGACTATAATAAGGGTAAAATGGCGCTATGCACATGACAAGTGCAATGCAATATAAATTGTTGTGGCAGGAGCTGCCGATGTCACGAGACTGGTGCAGCCAAGGCACACCGATGCACTATGCTTTTCCCGTTGAATTTCGATGAAAGGGGAGTCTGATCAGCCCCCTCACTTTCAGAATCGGAATTACCTGCATCATTGTATTTATTAATACAAATCAAAAAGCCAGGGCTTTCTCACCTCGCCGGATGGAAATCCCTCACACTGTGTCACTACAGGTCACTCAGATTTACATCCCATCTCTGTCTGTGCGACTGTGTAGGTGGGTGGGAATGCACTCTGAGCCCCAATCTTTTTGAGGGTCAAAGAGGAACCTCCCAATGCTTATGCCGGCACAGCATATCTCTTCTTAGTGACAGGAGCATATGAGAGTGGATGCCTCATTCCCCATTGCTTTATTCGCTATAACATTGAAATTGTTCGAGATTATCCACATTATAGCTTCATTTTCTCTGGGCAAACTATGCCAACTACCTCATACTAAAGGGTTGGTGCGTCTTTGATTGTTGAACATGTTTGAGAACTATCAGTCACTGACTGAAAAAGGTGAGTAAAGTAAGTGATCAGCTAAAAGTGATGAACAAATTATTAAAAAAAGAAAAAGTGGTCCTTTCAGTCCTGGGAGCCCAGTTTATTTCTGGCGTAAGCTATGCTCCCCTGATGACATGTAGTGAGAGTTAGGATGTACTTTAACTGGTTACCAGGGCGGCTTGGATTCTACGTGGTGATACTTTCCCTGTAACTGTGAACCTTGATGGCATTTCTCTGGATCGCTTTGGATTGTATTTTACTAATTTAATGCTTAAAAGATTTGCTACAATGCAGGCATAACACCAAGCAAAACAGAATGCCAAAGCAGTCTGTCCACCGAGCATGTGAAGTTAGCCAAATTTCAGCATCACGGGTGGACTTTGGCATCTGGGTATCAACTATGTGGCTGTCCTGAGGCTTTGGACTACAGCTCCCATGATCCTTCACCACTGACTATGCTGGTGAGAGTTGAAAAATATTATCGCAGAAAAAAGTGTTAGTACTTCCTCTGAACATTGTATATAGTACCCTTCACTAGTACATGTGTTTAGATAGTTTATGACCCCCCAGATAATTGGGTTGAAAAGGCAGGGAGTGAGCAAGCTGTCAAACAGACAGTGGTTGGTTGTATTACTGCACAGTATAATGGATGATTTCTCTCCAAGTCACCACTTCATGGACATTTTGCTTAGATACTAAATAAATATTCATGTACCCTTCTCACCCTTTACACCAGATCCTGGGGTACGCTGAAACATAGTCACACCTCATTTTGTCAGTTACAATTAATGAACAAAAGTACATTCTTCCCAACACAGGCCTTCCATTGTATGAACCTCATCTCCGGATAGGATCATTTAAAACTAATTAATGGAAAGCCCTCGGGCCCGCTCAGCCTGCCTGGCACAAAAAGCACCGCCAAAGTATGCTGGCACAGCAAGCACCTGGAAAAATGCAAGGCTTTTTATGCGCAATGTCTAGTCAAGTCCTGCCATATGTGCAACAGAGATGCATGCAGCATACTGCTTTATGCACAGTTTGAACTAGAAACACCACTTTACATAAGGCCCTATACCAGCCTGTAGTCAAAACACAAACATAGGCTCCATCGGAAAAAAAGTTGTGTACCCAGGAAGAAGTTAGCATTGTGCAACTCTGCGGACTAAATGTCGGGTGAACAAGGATTGTTGTGTGATTACTTTGGGTTTGCGACACTGTGGTTTTTACATAATTGAATATTATGTAATACTCTTTTCTAACTCCAGGCCTCAAGGGCCGGATCCATGACGGATTTTCGGGATACCCCTCATTAATATTCATGAGATATATTTGCATATAATGATTCTAAATGCATGCACATTTTTGGTCATGAATATTATTGAGGGATATCCGGAAAACCTGACAGGTTGCCGGCCCTGACGCAGTTTTTCAAAGATTCATGAATTGGATTCTTTCGATATTTTAAATCAATTTACTGGACATTGATTTGTATTGATCTTCTTCATTGGAACTTCCTGGGGCCTGGAAGCGAAGCTCTTCACCTTGGCCACAGATCAGCTTTAGGCTGGGCTGGAGAAGCGTACATTTCTACAGAAGTTTTCTTGTATGTTTCCGTTTCCTCGCTTTTGGCTGTCTATAAACCCTAAGACACGGGTTGCAGCTGTGGAAGGGGCGTCTCTGGGGTCTGCTAAGGAAACCCAATCTTTGAGAGGAATTCTGATCACGCTTCTGAGCTTACCCACTTATTGAAGAAGGCGAACTTGGCACATGGGTTTAGCTGAGACGAGCAAGAGAAAGGGGTGTTTTAAGCTCTAAAGAATACATTTAGGATGGGGCCTGCATTGTTCTTTCCTAATACATTTAGACCAAGTGTCTGCAACCTTTAGCTATACAGATGTTTTGGACTACAATTACCATCAGCCCTACCCAGCATGGTCAATTGCAAGGCATTATAAGAGTCGTAGTCTAAAACATCTGGAGAGCCGCACGTATCTGATTGTAGATATTGATGCTTCTGCTAGAGCCATTTTAGCTGTATTGTTGCGGTCACGTTGGCCAATCTATCTTTATTTGTCTTGCACTCTAACTTCTTATTAGCATTGAATATAGCCATTAAGTCATGAAACAAGACCTATTGGCAATGTATGAGGCGTGCTCTGAATGGAGACATCTGTTATTATACTATGATATGTTATTTATAACGCGCTTAATACCCAGACGTTTCTAAGCGCGGACCAGGGATCGAACCTGTGGTGCTCTGTGTGGTCTTGCTTCCAAGGCGAGCACGTTGCCCCCGAGCTATCCTCCGGAGACAGTGAGTTCAGTTCCTTCTAAAATTCAATCAGACCATCATAGTTTCCAAGCACTTCCGCGAATTGAAAATGGCCGTCAAGACCATTTGCTCATGATGATTGTTTCGTAACCCATATTTCGGGTTCGTACACTGTTGAGGCGAATGCCTTGTCCACAAGGTAAAGAGAGGCGTTGGGCGAGGAAGCCTCAGCTCCAATTCTATCTTGGCGTAGGTAGTAGGTTTGGCCTGGGCCTTTCTTGCTAAGGCATCAGAGGTCCTGAGGCTTCCTGCTAAAGTGCTGTCCTTGAAAGTAAAGTAGGACTCATTCTTGAAAGTAGGTATTTATAACGCGCTTAATACCCAGAGGTTTCTAAGCGCGGGCGGGGTTCGAACCTGTGGTGCTCCTTGGCGTCTTGTTTCCAAGGTGAGCACGTTGCCCCTGAGCTTTCTTCCCGTGACAGAACATGTAGTACCCAGGCCTGTAAGGAATGATGGATTGCATTTTTGAGGCAACCCCTTGTTTTTTATACTGAGTTTTGCAGATTACAGTTCTTAGAATGTGTCATGACACCACTTCTGCAAAATATGCGGGAGTTAATTAAGCCACGGCCGTCCTAAACAATTTTGGGGCCTGTGGCACACCGCATCAACACATTGATAAAAATGCAAAAATAAAAAATTGGAGGCACAACCCTTTTGGCGCCGGCCATTTAGGCATGGCTGCTTCGCCGCAATTTCCATTTAGGCGCTAGTGGGTTGAACGCCCTCAGGGACCGTAGTCCAGGTCATTCGAGAGAGTAGGGTATTATAGGTGCTTGGCTGCACTCAATATGTGAGCAGCTGATGGTAAACTATACTGTTGTGTAGCACTGTGAGAGCTATTTTTACCTAATCATTGTCAAAATCAAAACGTGGAGAGGCTGTCTCTGCCTTGGTGGGATTTGATACCATGATCAGGCATATGACACGGAGCAACACAGGTTCGATCCCCCCCGGGTCTGCGCTTATAAAAATAACAAATTATAATAATTATAATAGTACACCTGCAAGTCTTTTCAGAGGCTGTTCCACTAGGGTGTACAACTCCTGCCTCCAATTCTTTTTTTAAACTGTTGCAACAGCTTCATTCTCTGGTCGATGAGAGTTTGCAAGCATTTAAGGTTGCTGGTAGAAGGATTTGATGTACTCTCAAATAGGACAAGTCTTAGGTGTCTCCCATTGTCCGAGATGAGGATGGCATCAACAATAACTTGTTGTTGGTGGATTTAAGGTGGCAAGAGTGTTGCTCCGGCCTTCTGAAAAATGTGTTCTGAAATTGGTCCATCTTGTTGTGTTCTTCACTGGTATGAGTGGGACATCTGTGGAATGTTTGGGATTGTCAATGGGTTGCCCTAACTTGGCTGCGAAGAATATGGGGTCTGGGTGCAGTTGATGCTGTGCTTTATGGCTTGGCAGATGGCTCTGCTCTTGTTGCATATTTCTATGGTAGCTGTTGTGGTACAGTTGACATTGGCCTGTAATGATTAGTCCCCAGAATGCTGAACAGAGGGTTTCTGGATGATAAATTCTTCTTGCTAATATGATAGATTATTCATAACGCGCTTAATAGCCAGCGGTTTCTAATAGCGGACCCGGGAATCGAACCTGGGGTGCTCTGTGTCATCTTGCAAGCACATTGCCCCTGAGCGATCCTCCCAAGACTGGTGTAATATTGTCCAGAACCTTTATTGCCTGCTATGGTGGAGTTGCTGTCCATGATTTGCTGTATATACTAAGGCGTGAAGATCTCATGTTTGTTGAGCCGGAGCTTCAGTGGTGCAGAGGTGTTCTTGGTTTTAGTCCGGGGGTCGTTGAGGGCGCTGAGCATTGATGTTCTCCAACGGGTTGGGATGTTGAGGTCAGGGAGATGAGGTTTCCTTCCAGTGAGTCAATGGTGATGTTCTTCGGGGAGCAGTGAGTTTCCATTTCTGACTTGTCTTTGGCCGAGCGGGGAAGAGGTGTGTGTTGGAGCTTGGTGGTTTTGGTTGCGTCTGTCCTGTCCACAGGTAGCGGGCGAAGACATTCAATGGATGGAGAGTTGGTGAATACAAGGTCAAGTGTGTTGTCTTTTTTGGGGCTTGAATACAAGGTCAAGTGTGTTGCCTTTTTTGGGGCTTAAATACAAGGTCAAGTGTGTTGCCTTTTTGGGGCTTGAATACAAGGTCAAGTGTGTTGCCTTTTTGGGGCTTGAATACAAGGTCAAGTGTGTTGCCTTTTTTGGGGCTTGAATACGAGGTCAAGTGTGTTTTCTTTTTTGGGGCTTGAATACAAGGTCAAGTGTGTTGCCTTTTTTGGGGCTTGAATACAAGGTCAAGTGTGTTTTCTTTTTTGGGGCTTGAATACAAGGTCAAGTGTGTTGCCTTTTTTGGGGCTTGAATACAAGGTCAAGTGTGTTGTCTTTTATGGGGCTAATTTCCTCATGTGTTGCTTGATGCCCATGGTGTGGCGGCGTTTGCGTAGAGTCGCTCTGACTTTCTAGGTGGCCTGGATCTCAGGTAGCTTGAGGTCTCCGAGGATGTTTGCAGGTGCTGTTGTAATGAGGTCTGCAGTGGTGTGTCCGCATGAAGTATAGCAAGCCAAAACAAAGTCCATGCAGAGAACTAGACAACAATGTTCTCAGGCAGCAGAGAGGAGCATTACATTAGCCAAGTTATCATAAGGTTAAAAGGAGCTCTGCTATGAAATATTCCGCGATAACAGACATAATAGTATGTTTCATACTCAGGCATTATTTCTAAACACCACAGGTCACATCTGTAGATATTCATATGGTACCTGCCATATTAAGAGGCGACAGTCCTAAAATGGTTGGTTCCCACAAAAAAGAAATGGAACTTGTGTGCATGCATCCAAGTGATGATGTTAACAGAGATATGGCACCCTTGAAATTGAAGCACTGTCAAATCAACGACGAATCAGGCCTCAGCGGTTTTAATAAACACCCACATAAGGTCACTAAGCCCCCGTTCTCAATCTTAAACAATATGGTTCTTGCTTTCTAAATTATTTTTCTTTATAGTTTCCGGGAAAACATCCACAGGATCACCTGACTATGTTGCTTGCACTTGTAGGAATTTCTCTAAACATTGCAAGAGAAGACTCTGGACAAATCTGAAGACACCTGGAACTTGGTGACAGAATGACTAGGATTTCTGAAGACAGAGAAGATTTCTTGACAGCGCTCCATCGGCAGGAGGTCCGTAAAGGTGGAACCGACAGTCAAAAACCAAGAAGAACGGTAATGAAGGGTAGTGACTTTGAAGTTCAACTACGTGGGGCTGTCTTAGAAGCAAAGGTTGAAAGGCATGGCCATGTTGGCATGACTGAACTAATACCCCTTATGGTACTGGGCTTTACCGC